>NC_068364.1:36197984-36450484 GCF_020536995.1 Dreissena polymorpha
TATAATATTTTATACTTTTAGTTTCTATAAGCAAAGCTCGTAGTGTCACAAAAAACGACAACAGAACTCCAAATTATTCATTGTTTTGCTTTGCAACGATTTATCATTTCAGTTGTTAATGTTAAGTATAACTGTTTTCTCACAAATATCATAACTGCAACAAAAATGTGCAAGTCTGAAACAATTTTTATGCCCCCTTTCAAAGAAAAGGGGGCATATAGTTATCAGACTGTCCGTCTGTCGGTCCGTATTTCTGTCACACTTTGCGTTTAGGTTTCGAAAAATGCTCAAACTTCTATTTCCCTTGAGATATAACCTTCATATTGGTATGCATGTGCATATGGACAAGCCTTTCCATACGAACACAAATTTTTACCCCTGTGACCTTGACCTTGAACTTAAGGTCCGTGTTTAGGTTTCAATATCTGCGTTTAGGTTTTGAAAAATGCTCATAACTTCTATGTCCCTTGAGATATAACCTTCATATTTGGTATGCATGTGTATATGGACAAGGCCTTTCCATACGCACAAAATTGTTACCCCCCTGTGACCTTGAACTTAGGGTCCGCGTTTAGGTTTCGAAATCTGCGTTTAGGTTTTGAAAAATGCTCATAACTTCTATGTCCCTTGAGATATAACCTTCATATTGGTATGCATGTGTATATGAACAAGGCCTTTCCATACGCACAAAAAATTTTACCCCCTGTGACCTTGACCTTGAAGTTAGGGTCCGCGTTTAGTTTCGAAATCTGCGTTTAGATATTGAAAAATGCTCATAACTTCTATGTCCCTTGATAATAACATTCATATTTGGTATGCATTGTATATGGACAAGGCCTTTCCATACGCACACAAATTTTGACCCCTGTGACCTTGAACTTAGGGTCCGCGTTTAGGTTTCGAAATCTGTGTTTTAGTTTCGAAAAAAGCTCATAACTTCTATCAAGCATTTATAGGGGCATAAGTCATCCTATGGTGACAGCTCTTGTTTTATTTTGTCAATTTACCAAAAAATGCAAAGCCCCCTTAAAATACATGAAGTAATGTTTACAGTTGTCCATAACCCATATTGAAAAAGAATGTGCAAGCTCTATCTATTGGCATACAAACAAAGCCAATCTGTTGGATTATTACTCATGGCAAGCAATATGATCTTAGGTATACCTTCTATAATCAGGTGTTTGCACTTTAATCACATTAAAATTTGAAAAACTATAGAAGTACAAAAGGTCAGAATGATAACAAACAGGTTTGTAATGGACATCATCTTGCAATTGCTATTTATGTGAGTGGGATGGTACACAAATTCTGAATTTGTTATATGTAGGACATTTAGTAACTTAGCAACCCATGCATGTTGCAAGGGTGTTAATTGTCCGGATTATTTGGAAATCCCGATTTGAGCCATTCAGGATTGAATTTTAGATCAGTGTAAATCCGATGATTTGTTTTAAGGGGGTGAACAAATATTGTAATTGCTTCATTGGCATGCCGGGCATGTGCGCTTAGTATGGATTTTTCCTGGTCTTTTTAACAAGGTTTTCCAAAGAAAAAAACGGGTTATTAGATTGGCAAATGCCGGCTGGCGGCGGACGGAACAAGCTTGTCCGGGCCATAACGTTGTGGTTCTTGGTGAGAATTTAAAATCATTTGGCACATTTGTTCACCATCATTAGACGGTGTGTCGCTCAAAAGAATACCGTCAATATATCCAAGGTCAAGGTCATACTTTGAGTTCAAAGGTCAAAAATGGCCATAAAAGAGCTTGTCCGGCCAAAACTATGTCATCATTGTGAGACTTTTGGCATATTTGTTCACCATCGTGGGACGTTGTATCGCACTTTAGAATTACGTCAATATCTCCAAGGTCAAGGTCGCCACAACTAAATATATTTATTTTGAAACAAAGGGGGTTAATTATAAACAATCAGTTCAGTTGAGTTGTCTCCCTCTATCAGACTTTTTTCTACATTGAAAACCTGGTTTTGTGACAATTTTGTCCCTTGTTTTACTATTGTCTGATTGGTTATCCGCTGACACGGACATAAAAGGTAACTGACCTAACCTCTTGGCTACTTTCCAGAAATCTTACATACTACAAAATGTAGCATATGTCCCCCATCATTAAATTCCATTTTCTGCTGTCAAACTAAGTGCATATATTATTTCATTTGCAAAAGACATATCTGGATATATTTTTGGACAGTTGTTTTACTGTATGGTTAGTGGATTAACATTTATTATGCCCCCCTTCGAAGAAGAGGGGGTATATGCTTTGCACATGTCGGTTGGTCGGTCTGTCGGTCCGTCCACCAGGTGGTTTCCGGATGATAACTCAAGAACGCTTAGGCCTAGGATCATGAAACTTCATAGGAAGATAGATCATGACTCGCAGATGATCCCTATTCATTTAGAGGTCACTAGGTCAAAGCTCTAGGTCATGGTGACCCGAAATAGTAAAATGGTTTCTGGATGATAACTCAGAACGCATATGCCAGGATCATGAAACTTCATAGGTAGATTGATCATGACTTGCAGATGACCCCTATTGATTTTGAGGTCACTAGGTCAAGGTCACGGTGACCCGAAATAGTAAATGGTTTCCGGTTGATAACTCAAAAACGCATACGCCTAGGATCATGAAACTTCATAGGTAGATAGATCATGACTCGCAGATGACCCCCTATTGATTTTGAGGTCAGTAGGTCAAATGGTCAGGTCACGGTGACCCGAAATAGTAAAATGGTTTCCGGATGATAACTCAAGAACACATATGCCTAGGATCATGAAACTTTTGGGTAGATTGATCATGACTCGCAGATGACCCGTATTATTTTGAGGTAACTTGTCAAAGCAAATGCACGGTGACCCGAAATAGTTAAATGGTTTCCGATGATAACTCAAGAACGCTTACGCCTAGGATCATGAAACTTCATGGGTACATTTATCATGACATGCAGATGACCCATATTGATTTTCAGGTCACTAGGTCAAAGGTCAAGGTCACGGTGACCCGAAACAGTAAAAAAAAATCCGGATGATAACTCAAGAATGCTTTTGCCTAGGATCATGACACTTCATAGGTACATTGATCATGACTCGCAGATGACCCCTATTGATTTTCAGGTCACTAGGTCAAAGGTCAAGGTCACAGTGACAAAAACGTATTCACATAATGGCTGCCACTACAACGGACAGCCCTATGGGGGCATGCATGTTTTACAAACAGCCCTTGTTATCGATGTTCTTCATAACATTTATATAAAATGACAATTACACATCGAGTGTTACTGGTGGTCTGGCTTATAATATTTTGCATTTTACTCACCAGAAATAGCACTAAGACTATAAAAGAACAATGAACTATGGCTTTGGGGGGCTCTACCTGTAAGGGACCTACAGCCTCAGACTCCAGACTTTATCATAAGGATTTCAAATTTGGGACATTTGACACCCCTGATGTTGTGCCATGTATCAAAACCGTCTATATATAAAAATTAATTTTATTAATTGGATATGTTGAAGATTTGGTGATGCATCATGGATTTCATTTTGTGTTTTGTTGACCTACTTTTAATTTTTAGGCTCAGCAAACTATGGCTGTCAAACACAATTGTATTAAAATGAATAGTGCTTCAAATTATACAAGAAGTCACTTTCTTTTTGTTTTAGATGTTTTTCAGTTTCGTCGGAAGACATTTCCCACCAACCATCCTGTCTTGAAAGAAATAACTTTTGAACCCGATTATCTGGTAATACTATTTTTTTTACATACAGTTATTAGTGAATTATGAACATTTCATAAGGATCTCAAGGGTCACAACAGGTATATATATATAATATATATATAATCAAGATTTTCCATAGGCAGTTAGAGCACAGCTGGCCCGAATAGCATGGACAAGTTAACAATTTTTTTTTTTAAATATCTAGTGTGTAAAAATTACTTTGCATTGCAGAGAACTTTAAGATCATTTTATTTCTGTAAAAAATGTTCAAAGTTATATCCTGAATGATTTTAGGGCCTTAAATTATATATGGAAACAAGCATATTTAATATAAAAAGGCCTGTTGAGTTTTTAATTTGTTCTCTTAAAGATTTACAGAAAGACCCTTTTTAGCTCGACTATTATATATGAAATCTATATAGTGGAGCAATTCTACTCACCCGGCGTTTGCGTTAGCCTTAGCATTGGCGTTAGTGTGAGCATGCAAATGTTAAAAGTTTGCGTACTACCCCAAATATTTTCAATGTCCCTTGGCATATTTCTTTCATATTTTGCATACTTCTTAACAAACATGACCCCAACCTATAAACAAGAGCAGACAACTCTATCAAGCATTTTGTAATAATTATGGCCCCTTTTCCACTTAGAAAATGCAGCAAATGTTTAAGTTTGTTTACTACCCCAAATATTTTCAATGTCCCTTGACATATTGCTTTCATATTTTGCATTTTTCTTTACCAACATGACCCCAACCTATAAACAAGAGCAGACAACTCTATCAAGCATTTTGTAATAATTATGGCCCCTTTACCATTTTGAATATTCATATTATTGATAAATCTATGTTAAAGTTGGCGTACCACCTAAAATATTTTCAACGTCCCTTGACATATTGCTTTCATATTTTGCAAACTTATTTACCAACATGACCCCAATCTATAAAGAAGAGCAGACAACTGTATCAAGCATTTTGTAAGAATAATGGCCCTTTTTCCATTATTATATGCATATTACTTAAGATTCAACCCAATAATATCTTTGACAAGTTTTAAAATGACGCCGGTTGGTTGAAAAACATGGCATTTATGAGGTGGGGCATTTTCCTTATATGGCTATAGTAAACCTTGTTATCACTCTAGAGGCCACATTTATTGTCAGATTTTCATGAAACTTGGTCAGAACATTTTTCCAATGATATCTTGGATGAGTTTGAAAATGGTTTTGGTTGCTTTAAAAACATGGCCACCAGGGGGCGGGGCATTTTTCCTTATATGGTTATTTATATATGGTCCATATATGGTTATATATGGCTTTAGTAAAAACGTGTGAACACTCTAGAGGCCGCATTGTCCAATCTTCGTGAAATTTGGTCAGAAGATTGGTCTCAATGATATCTTGGATGAGTTTGAAAATGGTTATGTTTGCTTGAAAAACATGGCTGCCAAGGGCGGGGGGCATTTTTCCTAATATGGCTATAAATGGCTATAGTAAAATCTTGTTAACACCCTAGAGGCCACATTTATTGTCGGATCTTCATGAAACATGGTCAGAAGATTCATCCCAATAATATCTTGGACAGTTTAAAATGATGCTGATTGGTTGAAAAACATGGCTGCCAGGGGGCAGAGCATTTTTCCTTCTATGGCTATAGTAAAACCTTGTTAACATTCTAGAGGCCACATTTATTGTCTGATCTTTATGAAACTTGGTCAGAAGATTTGTCCCAATGATGTCTTGAATGAGTTCGAAAATGGGTATGGTTGCTATAAAAACATGGCCACCAGGGGGCGGGGCATTTTTCCTTATAGGGCTTTAGTAAAACCTTGTTAACACTTTAGAGCCACATTTATTGTCAAGCTTCATGAATTTGGTCAGAAGATTGGTCTCAATGATATCTTGAAAGAGTTTGAAAATGGGTACATTTGCTTGGAAAACACGACTTCCAGGGGGCGGGGCATTTTTTTCATTATATGGCTATAGTAAAGTCTTGTTAACACTTTAGAGGCCACTTTTATTTCCGATGTTCATGAAAAATGGTCAGAAGATTCATCCCAATAATATCTTGGACGAGTTCAAACATGATGCTGATTGGTTGAAAAACATGGCTGCCAGTGGGCTCTGCATTTTTTCTTTTATGGCTATATAGTAAAACCTTGTTAACACTCTAGAGGCCACATTTATTGTCTGATCTCATGAAACTTTGTCCGAAGATTTGTCCCAATAATATCTTGGATGAGGTCAAAAATGGTACAAATACGTACAGACTTTAATGATAAACACTAGTCTGGCCAATGTCGTCTTACAAGCTGGTATATACACTCACTGCTAGAGCAGAATCATTTGTCATCTGTTGCAGACAGGCAGTGGTGATCGTTCTTAGCAAATTGAGTTGCGGTTCTTTCCGTAGCTAAGGCTTCTAAGCACACACTGATTTGGCAAAATATGCTCTGTAAATTCTAAAATGCGACCAACTAAAAACAAACCCTTTGCCAACTTCTAGGTCAAAGTTAAGTTTGAACATCATGATTCCTTTTAAATGGCAAATGATATTCGCGTACGATCTTACAACTGTAACTCCCTATTCCCAACTCGGCATTTTCATCAAAGGGCATG
The DNA here is from genome assembly GCF_020536995.1 of Dreissena polymorpha. Lineage (NCBI taxonomy): Eukaryota > Metazoa > Mollusca > Bivalvia > Myida > Dreissenidae > Dreissena > Dreissena polymorpha. Next base: position 36,204,326 of record NC_068364.1, read on the forward strand.
AAGGGTGTCCAAGGTTGACAGGTTGGAATCTTTGAATGGCAGGGTGCTGCGCCCTTCCATTCATGCCAAGCTGGAGCACTGGTTTTGATGGTGTTTCACTTGTAACACACCAAGCAGTATGACCCATTATATTTATCAACATGGCTAAAATGAGGCCAAAATAAATGCCCTTTGTTTATTTCCAAAGACATGGATGGATCATCTTGTCTCTGAATATATTATAAATACTCGTGTTGTTGATTTTGTCCTGTTTGCTTATTGCAGGAAAACTGTTAACGCATTATGTTGTGAAGACTCCTCTGTAATCAGACAGCTAGCAGTATTATTGATTATCAATATTAAAATTTGACTTAACAATATAGCGCTTCAAATTATATAAGACTTTATTTTTGTTTCAGATATTTTCCAGTTTCCCCTCACAACAATTTGCATCAAACCTCTTGTCTGGTAAGAAATTTCCATTGAAACCAACGGCTGGTAATACTATCTTTTTGGTAATGGGGGGCTATATAGGAACCACTTTGTCGGTCCGTCAGTCTGTCCCGAAATTTCATCAGATCTTCACCCCAAACTTGGTCACAAATTGTATCTAGATGATGTATAGGTCAAGTTTGAATATGGATCATGCCCTGTCAGAAACTAGGTCATGGGGTCACTTATTGTGTTTTAAACCTGAAGTTGTCTGGGCCATAACTTTGTCATTTATTTCATACAGTATTTTAAATGATGGAACAGTTCATAATGATTTCAAGACATCTTCTGATCCCTGGAAGATAAACTAGGGATTGATCTGTCTGTATATAACAGTTCAGAGACTTCCAATCTAGCGTGAGAAGATGTAATGATAATGTAAAATGGAAATTACATATAACCATACATGCCATAATTTTTCAGACCAATTCCGGGACATTGTGTTAAATTGTCCGGGACTTTTGCCGATTTTCCGGGACATGTATAAAATGTAGCGATATTTATAGACATATGCATTTTTGGTACGTTTTGTTTTGTTTTGCATCGTTAATTGCAAAAGTTCGAAAGCCTATCCGAAATATACTTGATCTATTAACGTCAAATTAAACATTACTAGTTCCTTTACTAGATACAGGCCATGTGTTTTCAGTGTAAGCCGTTCTAAACATAGATGGTGACGTCACTGCGTTATTGTTATTAAGACCGGTGTGTAACGCGTAGTTGTTGATACGCCTTTATTCATTTATAACATTTATATAATAAAAAAATACAACAATACAGTACCGTTAGATTGTCAACTCAAATCAATTCACAATACATACAACCAATCACATAAAACAAATACAACAAAACAGTACCGGTAGATCATCAACTAAAAATCCGTACAGTCACACATTAGTTACACTCTTGTTTCGATGTAGATATAAGTCAATTAACAACTAAAACAATGCCGCCCTTTTCGGTTTGACAGCGAACGTGAGACAATCAATATGATAACAGGACCCCTGTTAATTGATCGATTTTGACACGTAGCGTAGTCTGCCTATTCGGGTAGGCATTGTCATGGAGACGCTGCATATATACACAGATTCGAGGTGCAGTTAAGCCTAAGATAAGGTACATGTATATATGGATTTTGTAAATTCAGGGACATTTGACAGATTTCCGGGACAGCGGGACAAGTTCTTCATTTCCGGGACTGTCCCGGAAAATCCGGGACGTATGGCATGTATGATATAACAGTTCATACAGTTTTAAGAAATACAATACATTTTATACAATGTCGTTTTTATGCCCCGAACCAGTGATTTTGAGGGCATATTAAAATCGCTCCGTCCTTTAGTTTGTTAGTCCATCCGTCCAGTCTGTAAGTTAGTAAGTCCGTCTGTCAGTCCGTCCGGATTATTTTCCGTTCAATAAGTCTAGCAATTGTCATCAGATCTTCACCAAACTTCATGAAAATGTGTAAGGCAATAACATCTAGGTCAAGTTAGATAATGGGCCAAATAGACCCAGACACCCCTGAGTTATGGCCCTTGAATCATAGTAAAATAGGGTTTTTAGCTCGACTATTATATATGAAATATATATAGTGGAGCTTTCCTACTCTCCCCGGGGTTCCAGTGTCCGTGAGCGTTGGAATGAACTATAGTGGGGGACATATTGTTTTCGCCCTGTCTGTTGGTCTGTCTGTTGGTTTGTTTGCTCCAACTTTAATATTTTGCCATAACTTTTGCAATATTGAAGAAAGCAACTTCATATTTGGCATGCATGTGTATCTCATGGAGCTGCACATTTTGAGTGGTGAAAGGTCAAGGTCATCCTTCAAGGTCAAAGGTCAAAATATACCTAGAAAGGTGCAGATTTGCTTCAGTTTTGTGTTTAGGTTCATTTTATTCCTAAAATATCACAGCTATTACACTATGCCTCCAAACAATATACGAAAGCTTGACCCAAACCAAGACACTCTTGATGTTAGTAATGGTAGGTGAACGTAAGAATTAAATGCTGGCAATTCACATGAAATTGACATGAGGGTTTATTAATTATCCATGGTCCTGATCCCTTTAATATCTGAAATCCCTGTTTGTGCATATAACATAATGAGAACACCCTTTGGGCGACCTAACTTTGTATTTCAATCAGTTTCTTGTTTTGACCATTATTTTTACATTATTATCAAAACTTGTTAGTTTCCTACCCTTGAAAAAGGAGAGGGACTTACGGTTTGCGCTCTGTGTCTGTCAGTCTGACACTTTTCTGGATCCTTCAATAACTTTAAAAGTTCTTCACCCATTTACTTCAAATTAATACTGAACCTCTCTTATGACAATACGGTCAATCTCAACTATGTATGGCCCCATTACCAACCCTGGGGTGCCCCTCCCACATAGGCCACGCCCACCCAAAATTGCCTTTACTATAATTTCTTCATTTCTACACCGATTCACTTCTAATTGATACTGAACTTCTCTTATGACAATACGGTCAACTATGCATGGCCCCATACCAACCCTGGGGCGCCCCTGGGTCAAACATGCGCCGTGGGGATATGCGTCGGTCTCTGCCGCGCCATTTCTAGTCAACATTGGAGACATTGGCATCTTAAAGGAATAAATTATGTATGAGCCCAAATTTTGCAGAACTATGGCCCTTGCTCATTTTTGTTTACCTCCTCAGCTGAAATCATCATCTAGCAGTCACAATAGTTGAGCGGTTGGAGAGGCATGCATTGCGTCCTACTACTGCTCAGACTATATTATGGTAATGCCTTATCCAAATAACACAAGTATTCACCATGTGCAAATGTCTTGTTGTCTGTATAACTCTCTCTATTAGCTCAAAGTAAAAAGCATTTGAATTTGCACACTTTGGTATTTTAGTTTAATTTGTTTGGACATTACAATTGTTTTGAAACTAAAGATTAGTGTTGGGGCATTACACTTCTCTTTAAAATGTTTATTTGTGATTATTATTTTTTTCAGTTTGGCAGACAAAACATGCTGATCAAAAAGAATGTGTACCACAGGGGCCAGTGTTTCCATTTGAGTGATTGACAAGAAGAAGAAATGAGAAATGTTATCATCATATTTTAGTCCCTACATTTATAGTGTACAGCTCAATGTATTGAACCGGTGTTGTAGAATATAATTGGAGATACATGCGAACATTATAACATTATATATAAGATGATATTTCAAAAGCAATAAGAAATAAAAAGTATAAAAAGGTCAAAACAGTAAACCTTGTGTTTACAGTGGACAGGTTTAAAGTGGAAGTGACTAGTTAATTGTTGATCATAAGCTGCACTGATGGAAAAAAAAGTGGGAAATTACTATCTAGAAAACTGTTTAACGTACGACAACAGTTGTGGAACTTCATAAATGACCGTATGTAACAGGGCTGGGCAGTTTTCCTTATATAGCTATAGTGAAACCTTTTGATCACTAGTGAAGTCACTGTTTTTTTTCCAATCTTCATGCATTTTGGTCGAATATTTGTTCAAATGATGGCTCAGTCCAGTTTCGAAATTTTTATGTCTATTCAAAAAACATATCCACTAGAGCACAAGGCAATTGTCTTTATATGGCTATAATGAAACCTTGTAAATTCTCTAGAAGTGACATTTTTAGCCATATCTCCATAAATTTTGGTCAGAATATTTATTCTAATGATAGCTCAGTTGTCGAGTTTGTAACTGGTTCCGGTTTGTAGACTAACATGGCTGCCAGTGGGACATGACAGTTTTTCTTAATGTGCTAGAGTAGAACCTTGTTAACACACAATTGGCCCTTTTTATGTGCATTTTTCATGAAAGATGATCAGAGCATTTGGCCCAATGTAATCTCAGCTGACTTTGAAACTGGATCACATAACGTCAAAAAGTGGGTCAAAATGTCAAATTAAAAAAAGCTTGTAAACACTGGAAGTTGCATTTAAAATTGTGTTCCTTTTTTATGTCCCCCACTATAGTAGTGGGGGACATATTGTTTTTGCCCTGTCTGTTGGTTGGTCTGTTGGTTGGTTGGTTTGCGCCAACTTTAACATTTGCAATAACTTTTGCAATATTGAAGATAGGAACTTGATATTTTGCATGCATATGTATCTCATGGAGCTGCACATTTTGAGTGGTGAAAGGTCAAGGTCATCCTTCAATGTCAAAGGACAAATATATGGGTCAAAATCGCTCATTTAATGTACACTTTTGCAGTATTTCAATATTCAAGATAGCAACTTGATATTTGGCATGCATGTGTATCTCATTGAGCTGCACAATTTGAGTGGTGAAGGTTAAGTTCATCCTTCAATGTCAGATGTCAAATATATGTGTCCAAAATCGCTCATTTTATTATACTTTTGCAATATTGAAGATAACAACTTGATATTTGGCATGCATGTGTATCTCATGGATCTGCACATTTTGAGTGGTGAAAGGTCAAGGTCATCCTTCAAGGTCAGAGGTCTAATATATGTGGCCCAAATCGCTTATTTTATGAATACTTTTTCTATATTGAAGATAGCAACTTGATATTTGGCATGCATGTGTATCTCATTGAGCTGCACATTTTTAGTGGTGAAAGGTCAAGGTCATCCTTCAAGGTCAAATATATGGGTCAAATTGATCATGTAATGTCACTTCTGCAATATTGAAGCTAGCAATTTTATATTTGAAATGCATGTGTATCTCATGGAGCTGCACATTTTGAGTGGTGAAGGGTCAAGGTCATCCTACAAGGTCAAAACGTCATATAGGGGGACATTGTGTTTCACAAACACATCTTGTTTAAAGTTTGTCAAAACATTTGCTGTAATGATAAGCAAAGTCAAGTTTATAAATAATTATTTGTCTACAAATTACATATTTTTCATCAAGTTCATTTATTATTCTAAACTACACCCTCTCAGAATAGTTTAGTTACTTCTGGTCACAGTTGAGCACCTTAGGGCTCTTGTTCTATAATTTGATTGTTTTGGAAAATTGTCATTTTGCCAAAATGTGAGCAAGTCCAAATTTAATTAACCCTGCTTTGTAGTATCTTGTTTTCCTTATATGTAAAAAGTGGAAAATTATCTATGAATCTGACTGTTTAGATATTTGGTATTCAGCAAAGCATCGTGTAAATGTAGTAAAACTAAACACAATTGTGTTAGCATAAAACTGGCCATGCCATGGGGGTCAAATGGTTAATACAGACTTGTAGGAAAAAGACTTCTAAAAATTTTATCCGTTAAATATATTTTGTGTACATAATGATTAGCTTTTTCCTTCAACTTATCGCTTTCATGGTGTAAAGAAAACATGCCGACTTACTAAGTAAGTCGGAGATCTGGGTTTGATTCCCAGTGAAAGTCAAGTCACAAGGAAAAATGCTTATTGTTGGAAGGATTTATTAGTTATTCAAAACGCAAGATTTTTTTCTTTGCTCGTTCAGTTACAAATAACAGCAAATGATCTGAAAGTATTTGTTTATAACGTAGAAGTTAGTGTCATGAATAGTAAATTGGAATAATGCACTTAATAGAAACTTTACATATTGTATATAAGACTAAAATACGCAGAAATGAAATACCAGTAGCATTATTAATACATTTTTATACCCCCACAAACGAAGTTTGTCGGTCCATCTGCCTGTCTTGTCTGTCGGTCCGTATTAAGTGTCCGCTCTCTAATTCAAGTTGTTTTTACCCGATCTTCACCAAACTTGGTCAGATGTTGTATCTATATGATGTCTAGGTCAAGTTCGAATATGGGTAATGCCGGGTCAAAATCAAGGCCAAGGGGTCACTTAGTGCGTTTTAAACTTTGAGCATGGTGTCCGCTCTCTAATTATGCACCCCTTCGAAGAAGAGGGGGGTATATTGTTTTCCACATGTCGGTCGGGTCCGTCCATCAGATGGTTTCCGGATGATAACTTGAGAACGCTTAGGCCTAGGATCATGAAACTTCATTGGTACATTGATCATGACTGGCAGATGACCCATCTTGATTTTCAGGTTACTAGGTCAAGGTCACAGTTATTCCAAATAATTAAATGGTTTCAAGAAGGTAACTCAAGAATGCTTAGGCCTAGGATCATGAAACTAAAGATCATGAAACTTCATAGGAACATTGATCATGACTGGCAGATGACCCCTATTGATTTTCAGGTCACTAGGTCAACGGTCACAGTGACAAAAACGTATTCACACAATGGCTGCCACTACAACTGACAGCCCATATGGGGGGCATGCATGTTTACAAACAGCCATTGTATATACTACTACCCCATGCTCGTATATAAGTAATGCCGTATCAAGCCAGTACTATACTAGCGAGTCATGTATCGGATATATCCTACTACCCATGCTCGTATATAAGTAATGCCGTATCAAGCCAGTACTATACTAGCGAGTTATATAGCGGGTATATCCTCCTACCCCATGCTCGTATATAAGTAATGCCGTATCAAGCCAGTACTATACTAGCGAGTCATATACCGGATATATCCTACTACCCCATGCTCGTACATTAGTAATGCCGTATCAAGCCGGTACTATACTAGCGAGTCATAGCGGGTATATACTACTACCCCATGCTTATATATAAGTAATGCCGTACCAAGCCAGTACTATACTAGCGAGAAATATACCGGGTATACCCTAATACCCCATGTTCGTATATAAGTAATGCCGTATCAAGCCAGTACTATACTAGCGAGTAATATAGCGGGTATATCATACTACCCCATGCTGGTATATAAGTAATACTGTATCAAGCCAGTACTATACTAGCGAGTTATGTACCGGGTATATCCTACTACCCCATGCTGGTATATAAGTAATGCCGTATCAAGCCAGTACTATACTAGCGAGTTATGTACCGGGTATATCCTACTACCCCATGCTGGTAAACGAGTCTTATACCGGGTATATCCAACTACCACATGCTCGTATAAGTAATGCCGTATCAAGCCAGTACTATACTAGCGAGTTATATACCGGGTATATCCTACTACACCATGCTCGTATATAAGTAATGCCGTATCAAGCCGGTACTATACTAGCGAGTTATATAGCGGGTATATCCTACTACCCCATGCTCGTATATAAGTAATGCCGTTTCAAGCCAGTACTATATTAGCGAGTTATATAGCGGGTATATCCTACTACCCCCATGCTCGTATATAAGTAATGCCGTATCAAGCCAGTACTATATTAGCGAGTTATATACCGGGTATATCCTACTACCCCATGGTCGTATATAAGTAATGCCGTATCAAGCCAGTACTATAATAGCGAGTCATATACCGGGTATACCCTACTACCCTATGCTCGTATATAAGTAATGCCGTATCAAGCCAGTACTATACTAGCGAGTCATATACCGGATATATCCTACTACCCCATGCTCGTATAAAAGTAATGCCGTATCAAGCCAGTACTATACTAGCGAGTCATATACCGGATATATCCTACTACCCCATGCTCGTATATTAGTAATGCCGTATCAAGCCAGTACTATACTAGCGAGTCATATACCGGATATATCCTACTACCCCATGCTCGTATATTAGTAATGCCGTATCAAGCCAGTACTATACTAGCGAGTTATATAGCGGGTATATCCTACTACCCCATGCTCGTATATAAGTAATGCCGTATCAAGCCAGTACTATACTAGCGAGTCATATACCGGGTATATCCTACTACCCCATGCCTTTATATAAGTAATGCCGTATCAAGCCGGTACTAAACTAGCGAGTCATATACCGGATATATCCTACTACCCCATGCTCGTATATTAGTAATGCCGTATCAAGCCAGTACTATACTAGCGAGTCATAGCGGGTATAACCTACTACCCCATGCTCGTATATAAGTAATGCCGTATCAAGCCAGTACTATACCTGCGAGTCATATACCGGGTATATCCTACTACCCCATGCTTTTATATAAGTAATGCCGTATCAAGCCGGTACTAAACTAGCGAGTTATATAGCGGGTATATCCTACTACCCCATGCTCGTATATAAGTTATGTCGTTTCAAGCCAGTACTATACTAGCGAGTTATATACCGGGTATAACCTACTACCCCATGCTGGTATAAAAGTAATGCCGTATCAAGCCGGTACTATACTAGCGAGCTATATACCGGATATATCCTACTACCCAATGCTCGTATATAAGAAATGCCGTATCAAGCCTGTACTATACTAGCGAGTTATATAGCGGTATATACTACTACCCCATCCTGTTATAAGTAATACCGTATTAGTTACACTGTTTGTAACTGATGGTGTATGAGAGCGAAGCTCGAGAAGGGAACTGAGGGTGTATATCCTATACACAATCAGTTACTAACTGTGTATCCATTATATCTCAACCGATTACTCGGGGTGTATGGAAATTTCTCAGGGTGTATGGAAAATACACAATGGGCACATGGCCTCTCAAAGCAAATCGAATCAGGTCATTTTTGTAGGAGGCGAGTTATACCTTACTACCCTATGCTCGTATAAGTAATGCCGTATCACATCAGTTGTATTTTTGACGTCATTTAGTTATATACAGGATAGTCATATAGCGGCTTTTTCCTATAACCCCCAAGTACGTACTGTTAATGCTATATCAAACCTGTTATATTCCTAATTTCACAAATCGGGTATAACCGACTATCCCAGGCTCAAGTTTGCCAAGCGGTATCTACCCAGTAATATTCTATATGCCATTATGCGGGGATACCCGACTATCGTATGTTCGTATTTAAGTGATGCTGTAGCACATTAGTTCAACACTCACAAGTCATACCAAGGGTATATAGGGTTAGGGCAACTAAACCTAATCATATTGTTCACTGCTCGCCTGCATGGTCTGTTCTTCTAAAAGCCATGTAAGAAACACAATCATTCTGCTGTGTGCATATTTTGATCAAATTAATGAATGTTAGTTCGGTTGTTCGGCGTAGCTGTCTTACCAAGCTTTTCACATTAAATACCCTTTATCAACAAACAATTAAATGATGGGGAAATTTCACGCCTGTAGACCCGAATGAATGAATCAGAATATTTTAATTATTGATTTCAGAGAAATCACCCACAGCATTGGCCAAATCACTGCGGAAATCCGGACTTCTTCATGCACGTTTTTGACCTAACAACAATCACTGCGAAATAGCGCAGACCGTGTTTGAATTACAATGGCCGCATACGCATTAAGACCTATTTTCGCAAGACGCGACTATAAGTGTGATTTGGTTGTGTTGAAAGAACACTGTGCATGTATGAACTATTTACATCTCATTGCGATGGCGATATAATAAATTCATAATAAGCCTTGTGAGGCCACATATGATCACATGTAGTATATTTTTATCTAAGGACAAAATTGTTCGGTTTGAATATACGTGCACTTTATAAGAAACACATCATGCGGTGGATATGCGACAATTAAACCTTTATTTTCTATTTAAATATTTATAAACGTGAATATACGACTTGCTTTAACGATACAAGCGTTAATTCGTTACTGATAGGATCATGCGGCAGCAATGAATAGGACACTCCTCGTGTAAGTAATCATCATAGTCTAGGGACCCTTCAGGTTTCGCATCGTAAAAAGTGTGACCCAGTAATATTGCTTAAAATGGTTGAGCTAACTTAATTTTCGTCTTTTCTCGTGCTCTTTAATTACCCACATATTTAGGTCTGGTTGAAGTACTTTTACTTCCCACAGAGCAATTCGGTTCAAATTACTAATAACAACAATACACATTTTTAGCTTTATTTCAAATGTGAACATATTTATTTAACGCAGACGTGTACATAATTTTAACACAGAACAAGGGCTGTTTGTAAAACATGCATGCCCCCCTATGGGCTGTCAGTTGTAGTGGCAGCCATTGTGAATACGTTTTTTTCACTGTGAACTTGACTTTTGACCTAGTGACCTGAAAATCAATAGGGGTCATCTGCCAGTCATGATCAATGTACTTGAGAAGTTTCATGATCATAAACCTAAGTATTCTTGAGCTATCAACAGGAAACCATTAAACTGTTTTGAGTCACTATGACCTTAATCTTTGACCTAGTGACCTGAAAATCAATAGGGGTCTTCTGCCAGTCATTATCAATGTACCTATGAAGGGGGTCATCTGCCAGTCATTATCAATGTACCTATGATTTTTTTATTTTATGATCCTAGGCGTAAGCATTTATGAGTTATCATCCGGAAACCATTTTTCTATTTCGAGTCACTGTGACCTTGACTTTTGACTTAGTGACCTGAAAATCAATAGAGGTCATCTGCGAGTCATCATTAATGTACCTATGAAGTTTCATGATCCTAGGCGTAAGCGTTCTTGAGTTATCACCGGAAACCATTTTACTATTTCGAGATCAATAAACCTATGAAGTTTCATGATCCTAGGCCAAAGCGTTCTTGAGTTATCATCAGGAAACCATCTGGTGGACCAACCAACTGACATGTGCAAAACAATATACCCCTCTTCTTCCAAGGGGGGCATAAATATAATATTAATTTTTAGTAATCTAAATTAAATCAAAATTGCTAGATTGTATTTTCCGAGAAATTATCGGAAAACATCGTTAAAGTTAAAGGGTATCTGCCAGCTTATGCCATTAAAACACAAATGTTAAATGACAAAAGCTGTTGCCCGGTTCACGGCACGCGGAGCCTACCCTATTGTGAACCAAAATCTTTTTGTGTATTTCATCCTAGTAGTTACCTTGACATAGAACAGACACATTGGTTACTTTTATGAAACAATTCTTATAAAACTTGGTATACAAATTGCGACATTGTTGCCCATTTGTCCGTCAGTCCATGTCCGAATAGTAGCTAAAATTGAGAAAACTCAGTAAGATTTCATGAAACTTAATATTCACATAATTTTTAAATACACAAAATAATACATTGACCATTTTAATTTTGTGATAAAACTTGGTTTACAAATGAACTCAGAAGAGCAATGTGATATTTATTTTGTCCCTACCGTTTTCACATGAAGGGATTTACGGTTGACCCACTGTCCATCGGTCTGTCAGTCAAATAAACCTGGATCTGGTTACAATGTTTTCCTAAGATTTCACCAGGTTACCTACTTTTTGGACACACTCAACCCAGGCTTACTCAACCAAGATGAGCATGTCGATCAGGTTTCATCAACATTGAGTCGAAAAAAGCCTGGTTTCTTCCATCACCTGATGATCCTCTAACACAGCCAATCCTCGAATGTCCGAAATATGTTCTGGTTCTTATAGTGGCAGACAAAAACAAGACCTATGATTTTAAGTAAATTTGTTATGTTCATATATACATTAATTATTCCAACTATTTTTTTAGCTCGTATATGTTGTTATACAATTTTATTAAACATGGCCATTTAAGTCTTTCATAAGATTCTAACTAAACAAATGAGTTTTAATTTCTTTTAAAACTCTTGATGCAAGCAAACGATGAACGGCAGTATTGGGGGAAAAAAACTGGCAGACAATATGTATTTGACCATCAAAACTAGAGAAGACTGAGATAAAGATATGCAGAAAATGAAGCAACACCAGTTCATACACAGTGCTAAACTCACATCATAGAGATGTTTAAGTTCATGGATTTCAAGACTATTAAAGCTCAGGACTTTGGTACAGTCTCCCCATCTACAGCATTTCTCTTGAACCACATGAGAGATGATATGTGCATCTTGCTGTCCTATGGAGTGGAAGTCTTCCTTGCAGGATATCCATTTGCACGAATACTCCTATAACAAGCAACTTTGTAAACTGCAGATTGGAAGCCAAAGTCAATTAACTTACAGTGTCCACATTTTTAACTTTAGTTATAATCACTGACTAAGTTTTTCACAAATGTTATTTTTGATTGAAATGTTAATGAAAAGGCAAAAAAAAGAGATTTACTGTGAAATAAGTCAATGGAGATAAGCCTACTAATAGCTCTTGGTGTGTATTGTGGATTTCACCATGATTTGTTTAACTCTATTTTTGTTTTATTTATCTATATATTGATATTTTCTATGAGTTCTTTACGCAGATACACATCTAATCAGAGCCTCTGTTAATGTAATAAAAGTATGTTACTGTTCTGTTCTTCTGTTAATAACTAATCTAAAAAGAAAGAAAACAAGTAAATTTGCACTATTGTATGAATATGGCATACACTTATTTTTCCATGTTGAAATCTTATTAAATTCATGATATGAAGCCCTAAAATGTTTGTAACAAACAGATGGATGGACTGACAGACTGACCGATGGAAAACGCCAACACTATATCTCTCTGGCTTTGGAAAGGATTATCATTCAACAGAAAGTAGAAATCATCAATAAAAACTTGATGCATCTAAGTTAACTTAGCAATTAGTGAGTTCAATATGTCCTTTAACTGAACAAAAAACAGATGTTTCAAAAACTTAACATGATTTGTCATTTGTTGCAAATATTAAGAAGCACTTACAGGTCCTGGGTTTCAATCACCAACATATGATAAAATAGTTCTCAGTAACAAAAGGCACAAAAATGCAAGAAAAAAATCACTTTAATGTTAAAATAAATATATATAGTTATTCAATAAACGATGTATATTTTGTCATAAAGTACCGGTCCTGGATTGTTCTCAACATCATTTAAGAGCATCAACATCCGCTGGGACAGGTTAACATGTTGTTGAATACACAGCTGCATCATGATGTAATGAAGACCACCTTGTCCACACGTACGACCCAGAATCATCAGCCCAAACATCTTGATCCACATGGTGGGTGGGAAATGTTTGTATGTTCCTAAAGAACAAAACATGTTAATGATTTATCATTTCAAGTATAAAAGGCAAGCCTTAAAATTCTTAGAAAGCTTTAACATCTGAAGGTTAATATCACCCTGGCTGTGCAGATCTTGGTAATATACCCATTTAAAAAACATTCCTTAAAGCCACACACCTTGAAATGAAATATCTGGCATAGTAAATTTGGATATAAATAAGAAACATATTTTATCTTTGCCAATTAGAATATATCTGGTGGTTGCAAGGTAGAAATCCGTCTTTCTTGTGCTTTAAAACTTAAAAATAATTGTGTTTCTCAAATTGAACATGTACGTATACAAATCATACATTCAGTTTTAAAATACAAAAAAATAAATTACTTGCTAACTAGGCTATAGATTTAATGACAATTTTGCACACTTTCAAATTGCATCTATATGTACTGAGTAACATGTATTTCATTTCAAGGTGTGTGGCTTTAATGTAATAAACAAGAATGCTAAACTGTCACAAGATACACCCGTTTGAAGGTTTTGGACACCATGCTAAACGCTGGAAATGCACTAAGTGACCTAGTTTTCGAACCGGCATGACCTATATCTGAACTTGACTTAGATATCATTAAGACACAACTTCTGCCCAAATTTGGTGAAGATCGGATGAAAACTCTTTCAATTAAAGAGCTTACACCATGCTAAATCCTTGAAATGCACCCTGTGAACTAGTTTTTGACCCAGCATGACCCATATTTGAACTTGAACTAGATATTGTCTAGATACAACTTCTGACCACATTTGTTGAAGATCAGATGAAAACTACTTCAATAAGAGAGTGGACACCGTGCTAAATGCTTGAAATGCACTAAGTAACCTCGTGACCTAGTTTTTGACCTGGCGTGACCCATATTTGAACTTGACCTAGATAACATTTTGACACAATTTCTGACCAAATTTGGTGAAGATCGGATGATAACTACTTCAATTTGAGAGCGGACACCATGCTTAATCCTTGAAATGTACTAAGTGAACCCCTGACCTTGTTTTTGACCCGGCATGACCCATAATTGAACTTGACTTAGATATTGTCTAGATAAAACTTCTGACCAAAGTTTGTGAAGATTGGATGAAAACTACTTCAATTAGAGAGCAGACACCATGCGAAATGCATGAAATGCTCTAAGTGACCTCGGGACCTAGTCTTTGACCCGGCATAACCCATATTTGAACTTGACCTATATATCATTTACACACAACTTATGACCAAATTTGGTAAAGATCAGATGAAAACTACTCCAATTAGAGAGCCACCAATGCTAAATCCTTCAAATGCACTAAGTGACCCCGTGACCTAGTTTTTGACCTGGCATGACCCATATTCAAACTTGACCTAGATATTGTCTAGATACAACTTCTGACCAAGTTTGGTGAAGATCAGATGAAAACTATTTGAATTAGAGAGTGGACACTGTTATGGACGCCGCCTCCCGCCAAGGGTGAAACTATAATACGTCCCGTTTTTTCAAAACCGGCGTATAAAAATAAGTAATATCCCTCACAGGGTTCAGGTCACACAATTAACTTATAGACAATAGGCAATACTTAATTCATTCACTTCAAACTGTTTCTCTTGACAGATAACAAATGTTCAATCAAATTTTCATTCAAGATCATTTGGTTACAAATTTGAAATATACTAAAATTTGCCTTCATATAGAGAATACTAGGTTAGCGTTGAATACAGAGAAGTTTATGTTGCGAGGCTTAGAACGCCGGAAGCGCGAGCCTTGGCGAGCGCTTTCGGTGTTCGAGCCGAGCAACATAAACTTCTCTGTATTCAACGCTAATCCTAGTATTCTATTTATCCCATTTGATTTTTTCAACGTGACGTTTAACATAAATAGATCTAATAACCTTAACAATAATTTTAATTCCGTCATTAAAGCGCTTAAAATCTAACAAATGTAACCATGCGTAGTGATATACATGTATTTGTTCTGGTACGCGAAATAGTCTTTAAAAAATTCACACACAAACTGTAAAACAAGTAAAAATATCACCATATGCATACATTCAATTTTACGCAGTATGCGAATTTTAACACATTACGACCGCGAAAAGAAGATTTTACTTTACTATAATTTATTTTATTTTCGAAAGAAAATGATCAAAATCCAATCTGGCGGCCATTACTCCTGACAAAATGCTGTCGATGTCAACATACATGTACACCATCGACGACCTAGTTCTGGCTACCATTACTTTAAATGTCGCTTTTTATGATTTTTGACTGGCGCGACTTTGTACAGGTCTGTCAATACTAAATAAACTGTACGCTGAAGTTTCTTTAGCTATCGAAGACCTTGACAATTTTGACGAGTAAACAGACAATTGCAGCGACTGACACTTTATTTGACAAAATATACAGGGCAATACGTTTTCCGACTTCGGACGACGAATTTCAGGACGCGCAGAACGTGTTTTTTATAAAATGTTATGGGTATGCCGTGTGTGATCCGATGCATCAATGGCGCCCATGTTAAAATCATTTCCCCGAGAACAGGGAACGACAAAAGTACAAACAAAAATCAAAACACGTAAGAACTAGTATCTTACCTTTAATTATCCTTTAAAATCCATCTAATAATCCATTTAACTCAATTATTGACGATTTTGCATCTAGGGTCTTTAATAATTATTTTAGCATAGTTAAATAAAGACCCTTATGCCATTCTATCACTTTATTCAAATGAGTTTATGAACGCGATAGACTTTCTTCTTCGTCACACGCTACGTCATGTACTCTACATTACTGCTGTTCAAATGAACCGGAGCAGTTTATCTAATAATAGCCGTTGGTAAACTCGGTTGCATTTGCAGATTTCTGCATATAAACATAATTATGTTTAAACTTGCACAATGTTTTATTTATCTATGGTAAATGCCCTTATTGTACGAAAAAATAATCTAATATATAAATACACAAAGAATGGAAAACATTCAAGTACACAACAGATGAATGAGTAGAAAATACCCGTGTACAAATGGGACGTTCCCAATTCCAGTGTGGTGCTATTTTTACCATCTTATACTTTACACAGCTCTATGCCTAACGTGAATTAAATAGGAAAGCAAACATAGCAGATTATTCATGAACTGTGCGATATGTGTATGGCTTGTTGTACATTCTTAATATTTAAGTTAAATGTCAAAAGTATATGCTTTGGTTATAAGCAATGCACATTACACGAAATAAGGAAAATGTGATCAATTGACAATTCAGATATGTCGACATACAGTACATGTAGAAAAAATGTGAAATAAGTCGCGTTTATAATAAATCGTCAAAAAATGAGGAAAATGACGCAACAAGTATGCCATTTTATGACGCCATCAATCAGCTGATTCATTATACGGATGGCGAAAAATTATGTCATATGACTAGTTTTAAAGGTTGAAGGTCGTATAATTTTGAAGCTTAAGTTTTGTCGACTTTGTTATAAATAAAAAAATAACAAAACAAAAATCGTGTAATTTCATATTTTATTTCAACATTTCTTTTGGTGAATATGTCAGATATATGTTTTTCTGCAAAATGTGCACATTTTCTTCTAATGGGTGACCTTAAAATTCGATCAATGAACCAAACAATATCGACCTAATTTTAGCGCATATCGCATGACGTCATTTAAAAAGTAGTCCGTGCACGCGACAGGTATATTCCACAGTGTTGAATACAAGCAAGTATATCCCACAACGTGTTATACCGTCAATGTCGCTGTGAAAATGGGATAAAATGGAAACTTCTATTTTCCAAGCATGCCTTCCACTTCCTTGAGCTGACTTCGTTGAGTTCATGATTAGCAGATGCAATCTGTAAGATTTACTTATAAATAACTCTAAAATAAGTGATTGTTACCCAAAAAATAAAAAAATATAAATTCTTTTGTCTAATTACACACTTTCACATACATAAATGTGACACACGCATAAAGGCCCATAACCATCCAATCAAAATATTCAGAAATAGAGGTGCTCATTATACTAACAGTAATGACTAAGTTTGTATACATGTATGTTTTTTCAACTATGTTTTGCAAAATATTCTCATGCAAACCAGGGTTTCCAATTTAATAAGCCACATGTACATTGCATGTAACAGGGGTAAGACAATGCTAACAAGAAATGTGGTTGTCAGAAACTCAATGCCCCCTAATGCGCCACTTTGATTATTTTTTTTACCTTTGACCTTTAAGGATGACCTTGATCTTTCACCACTCAAAATGTGCAGCTCCATGAGATACACATGCATGCCAAATATCAAGTTGCTACGTTCAATATTGCAAAAGTTATGAAGAAGGTTAAAGTTTTGGTTAAAGTTTTTGAATTATTTTTTTTGACCTTTGACCTTGAAGGATGACATTGACTTTGACCTTTCACCACTCAAAATGTGCAGCTCCATGAGATAAACATGCATGCCAAAAATCAAGTTGCTATGTTCAATATTGCAAAAGTTAATATGAAGGTTAAAGTTTTGGTTAAAGTTTTGGGACACACACACACACACACACACACACATGGACACATACAATGACAGACAGGCCAAAAACAATATACCCCCGATCTTTCGATCCGGGGGCATAAAAATAATCCTGGTTGTGTTTTTCAAGCAATCTAGCGTAAACAAACAGGTTTAATAAAATAGAAAGATTAACTAAAATGAACATACCAGTTATATAGGGCTATAACTATCATATTGAGTATGTCAACACAAAATCGTGTAATTAGTTGCTAAAAGATACAGAAAGCTTTATATGGGAAAGTGCATGTGTTGACCTCCTTTTTTTGTTACTTTATTTGTACATAAAATGCTTGTCAAGCATACACAAGTTAGTGATTTAAAGTCATACCATTGGTGAGCCTATCAGCTTAATTTTACTCTCTTTTCCAGTCTCTGGTTGCTTGATGTGGCGACTGCAGAAGTGGCTCAGCAAAGCGTCTTCGTTGGAGCAAACAACCCTGCATTCTGGACACCGATTGTGCGCCTCCTTTAAATATAAAACTTTGTGAAACATAAAAATATATTAAACATTTATTTTTCATCATTTTAACCAATAAATACCTACTAAACAAGAACTTTGACATTAACTTAGATAAGAAAACATATATATTATTTTCAATTAAATTGTTAAACAAGAGCTGTCTCCATAGGATGACGTATGCCCCCAATAAATGCTTTGATAGAAATTATGAGCATTTTTCGAACCCTAAACGCGGACCCTAAGGTCAAGGTCATGGGGTAAAAATTTGTGTGGGTATGGAAAGGCCTTGTCCATATACACATGCATATCAAATATGAATGTTACATCTGAAGCGACAAAAGAAGTTATGAGCATTTTTCGAAACCTAAACACAAAGTGTGACGGACAGACAGACATCAGACAAACAGACAGAAGGACAGTTCGATCACTATATGCCCTCCTTCGGCGGCATAAAAAAAGTTAATCCAGAAATGCAAAATAAGTCCCAAACTAGAGAGCGGACACCATACTTAATCCTTGAAATGCACGTAATGTAAGCAAGTTAGTTCAAATAACAATGTACACAATTTCAATACTTTCTTAAAGTTAGTTCAAATAACAATGAACACAATTTCAATATTTTCTTATCACTTAATCAATAATTATTATTTAAAAAAAACCATCCTGACAGTCCCCTCACATTTATGTGACTGAACTATCAGTCAAAAAAATGTTTGTTAGCTAACAGGGAGATATCTGTTATGGGAGAAGGTTCAAAATATTTTTGCCATTTCTTATATCACACTGCAAGTGTCAGTGCTACTGGCTCTGGGCATTTTCTATTTTTATCAAACCACTAAATTCAATGTATTTTATTCAGAAAACTTTGCAAAAGACAACCTCAGTGTCTGGACTGACCTGATGCACCAAATCGCACAAGTCAGCTACATCTCTGAAATTATTTCAATACAATCATTTTCATTAATAAAAATAGATAACAAGAGCTGTCAGAGGACAGCGCCCTCGACTATTCGAGTGCTTGACAGTTTAACGTAAGCCATCATGGGGAAATTGTTCATATTCAATAATTTATTAGATGATCTTTCAAAAATAAAAAAAGGAAAAAAAATAAAAATTTGGGGAGGGGGTAGGGGGGTTGAGAGGGGGGTATAACATGGGGTGTGGTCATTTATTAGACGATCTGACGATCTTTCAAAAATAAAAAAAGGAAAACAAAAAATTTGGGGGGGGGGGTGGGGGGGGGGGGATTCTGGGTTGGGGCGTGGGGTATTGCAGTGCTGCAGCTAGGATTTAACAAGAGCACCGCCTTGCGGGTGCAGACCGCTCATCTATTTTCTTTTTAAAGGTGAAGGGACTCTCATTTTCAATCACAAAGGAGGGAGGAGTGGAGTGAAGAGGGGTGTATAGTGTGGGGTTGTGGACATTTATTACATTATCTTCCAAAAAAGCGAAAAAAAAAAAAAAAAAAAAAAAAAATCGGGGGGGGGGGGGGGGGGGGGGGGGGTGTGGGGGGTATAGTGTGAGGGTGTGGTGATAATTTGTGAGATGATCTTAAAAAAAAAAAAAAAAAAAAAAAAAAATCAAAAAAAAAATTTGGGGGGGGGGGGTGGGGGGGTGGGGGTGGGGGTATAGTTGTGAGGGTGTGGTGGTCATTTGTGAGATGATCTTATAAAAAAAAAAAAAAAAAAAAAAATTAGGGGGGGGGGGGGAGGGGGGGAGGGGGGGGAGGGCACGGGGGATGGTTTGGGTGAAGTCTATTGTGGTATGTCAGGTAAGAGTAGTTTCATCAAAGTATCAATCAAATCTAATCATAAATAAAGAAGTTATGGCAATTTTAGCAAAATTTAATAATTTGACCTTGAGAGTCAAGGTCATTCAAAGGTCAAAGTAAAATTCAAGTTGCCAGGTACAGTAACCTCATGATAGCATGTAAGTATTTGAAGTTTGAAAGCAATAGCCTTGATACTTCGAGTGGATCGAAACACAAAATTTAACCATATATTAAAAGTTACTAAGTCAAAAAAGGGCCATAATTCCGTAACAATGACAACCAGAGTTATGCAACTTGTCCTTTTACTGTACCCTTATGATAGTTTGTGAGTGTTCCAAGTATGAAAGCAATATCTATGATACTTTAGGGGTAAAGTGACCAAAACATAAATCTTAACCAAATTTTCAATTTTCTAAGTATAAAGGGCCCATAATTCCGTCCAAATGCCAGTCAGAGTTACATAACTTTGCCTGCACCGTCCCCTTATGATAGTTCATAAATCTTGCAAGTATGAAAGCAATAGCTTTGATACTGTAGGAATAAAGTGGACCTAAACACAAAACTTAATCAAATTTTCAATTTTCTAAGTATAAAAAGGGCACATAATTCTGTCAAAATGCCAGTCAGAGTTACATTACTTTGCCTGCACAGTCCCCTTATGATAGTTAGTAAGTGTTGCAAGTATGAAAGCAATAGCTTTGATGCTTAAGGAATAAAATGGACCTAAACACAAAACTTAACCAAAATTGTCAATTTTCTAAGTATAAAAAGGGCACATAATTCTGTCAAAATGCATGCCAGAGTTATCTAACTTTGCCTGCCCAGTCCCCTCATGATAGTAAGTAAGTGTACCAAGTTTGAATGCAATAGCATTGATACTTACTGAGAAAAGTGGAACTAAACGCAAAACTTAACCAAAATTTGCAATTTTTTAAGTACAAAAGGGCACATAATTCTGTCAAAATGCACGCCAGAGTTATCTAACTTTGCCTGCCTAGTCCCCTCATGATAGTAAGTAAGTGTACCAAGTTTGAATGCAATAGCATTGATACTTTCTGAGAAAAGTGGACCTAAACGCAAAACTTAACCGGACGCCGACGCCAACGCCAACGCCAACGCCAACGCCGACGCCAAGGTGATGACAATAGCTCATAATTTTTTTTCAAAAAATAGATGAGCTAAAAAGGGCAGGGGGATTTTTTGTCAAAAGGGCACTTTGGACGCGCAGTATTTTGTCAAAAGGGCACTTTCGAGCGCGCGGGCGTTTCTAGAATGCTTCCTCATGCATGTTAATTTATGTGTTATCAATAATTGTAAGAATAAATTATTCCCATTGTCATTAAACAATTCAAATTTAATTACTACAATGAGGAATAAATTAATTACAATGTATTTTAATAAGAGATGTATTAATCATTAAAAGTTAAAAAAAAAATTTAAAAAAAAATAAAAAATTTAAGGGCAGGGGGGGCCCTAGGAAGGTCAGGGCGGAGGTTCGGGAAGGCAGGGCGGGGCGCCCTTCGATTTAGGCCTAGCTGGAGCACTGGTATTGCACGGGTGGAATCCATTGTGGTATTCAGGTAAGTGTTGTTTTGTCAAAGTATTAATAAAATCTTATCATAAATAAAGAAGTTATGTGAATTTAAGCAAAATGTCCAATTCTCAAAGTAAAAAAGGGGCCATAATTCTATTAAAATGCTTGATTCAGTGGTCTAATCTTGTTTATAGGTTGGGGTCATGTTGGTAAACAAGTATGCAAAATATAATAGCAATATGTCAAAGGACATAGGAAATATTTGGGGTAGTACGCAAACTTTAACATCGATTTATCAATGATATGCATATTATGAGTATAAAAGGGGCCGTAATTCTATCAAAATGCTTGATTAAGTGGTCTGCTCTTGTTTGTAGGTTAAAGGTTATGTTGGTAAACAAGTATGCAATATAACAAAGCAATATGTTAAAGGACACAGGAAATATTTGGGGTAGTACGCACAATTTAACATAGATTTATCAATAATATGCATATTCTAAGTATAAAAGGGGCAATAATTCTGTCAAAATGCTTGATACAGTGGTCTGCTCTTGTTTATAGGTTGGGATCATGTTGGTAAACAAGTATGCAAAATATGAAAGCAATATGTCAATGGACATTGAAAATATTTGAAGTAGTACGCAAACTTTAACATTTGCACGCTCACGGAAACGCCAACGCCGGGGTGAGTAGGATAGCTCCACTATATATATTTCATATATAATAGTCCAGCTAAAATACAGTCAACAATTAAAGAGTTGTTGTCACTGGGAATGTGATCTTGCATATATACACTTCATGTTGACAACATATTATTTTCAATTAAATTGTTAAACAAGATCTGTCTCCATAGGATGACGTATGCCCCCAATAAATGCTTTGATAGAAATTATGAGCATTTTTCGAAATCTGAATGCATTTTTTGAACCCTAAACACGGACCCTAAGGTCAAGGTCATGGGGTAAAAATTTGTGTGCGTATGGAAAGGCCTTGTCCATGTACACATGCATATCAAATATGAATGTTACATCTGAAGCGACAAAAGAAGTTATGAGCATTTTTCGAAACCTAAACACTAAGTGTGACGGACGGACAGACAGACATCAGATAAACAGACGGAAGGACAGTGCGATCACTATATGCCCTCCTTCGGCGGCATAAAAAACGTTAATTTAGAAATGCAAAATAAGTCCCAAACTAGAGAGCGGACACCATACTTAATCCTTGAAATGCAGTAAGTGACCCTGTGACCTAGTTTTTGACCCGGCATGACCCGTATTCGAAGATGACCTAGATGTTGTCTTGATACAACTTCTGACCAAGTTTGGTAAAGATCAGATGAAAACTACTTCAATTAGAGAGCAGACACCATGCTTAAACCTTAAAATGCACTAAGTGACCCCCTGGTCTAGTTTTTGACCCGGCATGGCCCATATTCGAGCTTGACCTAGATATTGCCTAGATACAACTTCTGACCAAGTTTGGTAAAGATCAGATGAAAACTATTTGAATTAGAGAGCGGACAAGAAAAGTGTGACAGACAGACAGACAGTGCGAAAACTATATACCCTCTTTTTTTCGAAAGGGGGCATAAAAAATGTGAAGTAAAATATATACAAATGTGTTCTTTTTCTTTGCAGACTGACTTACCTATCAAAACAGTTACATAAACAAATATGTATAATAATATTGTTAATATTATGCGCATAAATAAAACATTTGCTATTTCATGTAAAATTAATTGTAGACAGCAAATAATGAAACAAGAAAACAAAGGTTTTTTTGTCACAATATTGCACTATATATTCAGATAAAAGGAAACGTCTTGAGGGGCATAACTTTGGACAAAATAATACAATGGATGGTTAAGTAACTTAAAAATTTCAAAGGGCCATAACTCTGTAAATAAATCATCTAACCAGAACCCACTAATAACATGCGCATCTCCTCAAGGTAGTTAAGCTTCCCATAAAGCTTCATTGTATTCCAGTCAGTAGTTGGGGAGAAATAGCCCGGACAAGAATTGCACTATATGTACAGTTATTAGAAAATTTCAAAGGGCCATAACTCTGTGAAAAATCATCCGACCATAACCGGCTTATAATATGCACATCACCTGTTGGTAGTGAAGCTTCCCATAAAATTTTATTGAATTCATGTAATAAGTTGCTGAGAAATAGCTCGGACAAGAATTGCACTATATGTACAATGGAAAATTTCAAATGGCCATAACTCTGTGGAAAATCATCCGACGAGAACCGGCTGATAATATGCACATCTCCTGTTGGTAGTGAAGCTTCCCATAAAGTTTCATTGAATTCCCGTCATTAGTTGCTGAGAAATTGCTCGGACAAGAATTGCTCTATATGTACAATGGAAAATTTCAAAGGGCCATAACTCTGTGAAAAATCATCCGACCAGAACCCGCTGATAATATGCACATCTCCTCTTGGTAGTGATGCTTCCCATAAAGTTTCATTGAATTCCTGTCATTAGTTGCTGAGAAATAGCCCGGACAAGAATTGCACTATATGTACAGTAAATGGAAAATTTCAAAGGGCCATAACTCTGTGAAAAATCATCCGACCAGAACCCGCTGATAATATGCACATCTCCTCTTGGTAGTAAATCTTCCCATAAAGTTTCATTGAATTCCGGTCATTAATTGCTGAGAAATAGCCCTGACAAGAATTGCACTATATGTACAGTTAATAAAAAATTTAAAAGGGCCATAACTCTGTGACAAATCATCCGACCAAAACCCGCTGATAATATGCACCCTTATTCACAACAGCGTAAACATAACAAAACACCATGTACGACCTAGACGGCTTGAATATTTGACACACGTCGGCACAAAGTGCTCGGGAAAATTTTCCAGCTATTTGTTGCATGATCATTCCCCGAATTGTCTTGAACATTTGACGCGCGTCAGCACAACGTGCATGAGGAAATTTTTTCCGACATTTATTCATCCGCATTCATTTTTAATTTAATAAACAGATACTCGTTTTTATGTACATCTTGTTAGGTAGAAAACAATAAAAAATTTACACAGGTGTAGTCTTATTGAAGAAATGTGGGATCAATATTTATTTGTCTTTGTTATAAAATAATACGGCATGTAAGTAGAAAATGTGTACCCAATGACTCAACAATGGCAAGAACAGTTGGTTTTAATATGACGTCATTGCCCAAATGGGTTATGATCTGAATATAACTTCTGGAAATAATCATTACTTTCCAGCGATTTTCCTTGTCCAATTGGGAAAAGTACCCGTACCAGTTCAATTGGGAAAAATTGAGTCGTGAAAACCTCAAAATTGGGAAAAATCGAGTCGTGAAATCCTTAAATTGGGAAAATCTCGCCATGAAGTTTGGGTCTTATTGAATACATCATGCAGTTCATACTTAAATTAAACATACCCATTAAAATAATCATTTGCAGTTATGCCTTAATGAACATTAAGTAATAAATTTGATATAAATAACAGAATATTATTAAGAACACACAAAATCAATTACTAGTTGTTTTAATCTCTTATAAAGCAATGTCTCTGTCTTTCATTTTTTTGAAAATTTCAACAATCTTTGATGTTTGATCATCTATCAGTTGCTGGCATCCCTCTCTGCACAGCATCATTAGTGCTGTCAATGTGTCCTGTTATAGACGGTTCCGAATGGTCGTGCAAAGATTGTTCATTAGACTGAACACACTTTCCACAGAGGCAAGGTTATAAACTGACGTAAAACAGTACGCTGGCTGCCTGACAAAAGCACCGTAAACAGTAACGACTCTATTGATCGCACGCGCTGAATAATAAAACCGAAACTAATCGAGCGCGTGGTTACACACAACTATACGATTTTCTTTGTTCGCTCGCCGAAAGTTGGGTTTTGTTACAAAACTTTCGATCGTTTTGAGAAAAATTCGGACGCCGATTGGGATTTTTTCAGATGCTGATTGGGAATTTGGGAATTTTCATTCGATTGGGAAAGTACCGTTTACCGGTACTTTATAAAGAAGGAGGAAAATCGCTGCTTTCAGTTTGGAAATGTGATGTCAATGACGCTTTTATAACTGACATATGGATACCATTTAAACGGTAACCTTTTGTTTATTTCATTAATCATTTCGTTTTAACGTTTAGAAAAATGTGTACATGTGATACCATTAATAGAAACAAACCTGAAACTGTAATTACTGTTCTATACCAATGTCATTACATATTCTCATCAGAGATTGGCAGGCATTTGACAGCTATATCATCAGGAAGAATATCCTTAATCCGATGAGCATTGGAGTCCCCAGCAATACGGTTCACTTTTCTCCTGTCTTGGGCACCTGAAAAAATAAAAGGAAAATGCTTCCTGACACAACACTGCATCCTGTTCAAAAGAGCCTGCGTAATAAATCTACTAATTATAAAAAGACAAGTCTTAACAACCCAAATACTACCTTAACAATACTATTGCAACAAGACTAATAAGGACGACTAAACTTGTCTTATGTGTATCTAACTACACAAAAAGAATATAAACAAAACAGATCAATCACGCTTTAATAAAAATAAAGGTCACACAAGTTAAAAAGCACTAGTTTTCAATAATCAATAAGTGTCAAAATTGCAATACACTGGTCAGTGTTCAGTGCAAATATCACTATGAACATGTCAAAAGTGTCAATTATTGCACTAGTGTGTAACACACTGAATGTGTCCAAATGCGCGAAGCACCTGTTTTTTAATAATTAGTATTAAAGTGTCACTCAAAATTGCAATCCACTGGTAAGTGTTCAATCAATGCAAATATCACACAGTCACTATAAAAACATCAAAAGCGTCAATTATTGCACTAGTGTAAAACACACTGTAAGTGTCCAAAAGCGCGAAGCACGTGTTTTTAATAGATCACAAAATGGGTAATAAAACGCACAGTTGAACTTAAGGTGAAAAGTAAACACAAATCCTTCGTTCACTCACATCGAGTTACTAGGACTTGGTCGCGAAAATGAATGCCACTTTGAATTATACACTTTACAACGTCGAAATACACCAAATCACAATTAAAAGATAGCTATTGCAAGTTCAAAAACAAAACTGAAATATATAAGCGCCGAAATGACTTCTTGATCTCAAAACAATGTCACAAACGTATACAATACCGGATCTCAACCGTTTGAAAGCTCGTGTGCAATCAAAAGGGGAGATTATTCCAACGATGTTTTTTTCTTGTTTCTCCATTCGGTACCCCTCGCACGTTATTTGATTACGCTTTCTTCATATATGGTCATATTACACTCATTCATAACGTTTATTTATAGATGTTTGTGTTGTGACATATATGGTTATGATTACCATATAAGGTAAAGACGGCCAGGGACCAGAGTCGCTCTGCTAACGTTGACTTGGCAATCGGCCATTTCTCCATTCGTTCTCTGCCGAACAAAGAGTGACTCAGTGAGAATTAAATAGCTGGTTGTGTAGTTTCACACAATTCCCGCAGTAACACTTAGAACACCCTTCACAGTAAAACTGGGCCTCGTTTTTATTACAAGCATCACAGGAAAAGTCCCATAGTGTGTCTGATCCTTTTGCTGCTAGCGAAGACTCCAAGTTGGACGCCATTTCTTTTTCAGGTGAACCAGGAAGTGTTTTAGTTTGGGCACAGTTTTCTCCCCTATGCGTTGCTACAATAAAATGTAACCGCATCTATTTCTGACTGAAATCAAAGCGGTGAACGAACTTCATATAGCCGCCGTTGCGTAACACAAACATTAATAGTAATAATAGTATATAATATTCATATTGCATCGAATGATTACATTTGATTGTGAGATTCGGCGCGCCATTTATGTTATTTAAACTCTCACGACATTGCAAGAACCGTTCTAAAGCGATGAAGGCGCTGTTTAAGTTATTTTAGTGTTTAATGTTGTTTTTGTACATGTCTCCTGTATTGTATAAGCAATTAGTCGCTTGATTTAAATATAGGGCAAGTGGATGCTAACACAAAAGTATCATTTGATTATATTTATAGAGTTAAATTAATCCTGTATTTGATATATGTTTTACATAAGAGAATATGTTCTACAGATATTTCCGTTTTCCGATTGAGACCCAGTTGGTCCCTTGCAACACATATAAGTCATTGTGCTATGATAAAATTTATTTCGTACTGGGGCGAATTAAGTTGTACTTCTTCATTTCTTATACAGGGCAGTTGTAACATTCCCGAGGGCAATGGGGTCTTTAATATTGGCCCAAACTAGACCCGAAGGCAACCGAAACCGAGTTATTAAGTGCATTTTCGTGAAAGAATATGTGAAATAGTCCACGGGATGTTAATAAATGTTTTTTCATTAGTCTCATCACTCAAATTGGTGTTCATATGTGGTTTTCTCCTGTCTCGTCAATCCAAGGGGTGTTAATAAATGTTTTTTGATCCGTCTTCTCTGTACAATGTGTGATAAAAAGTGTGTTTCTTCCGTCTCATCGGTCTAATATTTGTTAATGGGTATTTCACATCCCTCTTATCCTTCCATGGGGTGTTGATATGTGTTTTTCAACCGTCTATATGTATATTGTTTTCCCCAATGCCAGGCAATATGTCGCAAACGCTACTTGTCAAATTCAAATTCAACGGTCATTAATATTCGTACCGTTTTTTAAACTTGTAATGCTTGGGAGGATTTTGCTAAATTCATTTGAGACTTGGTAGAATATGTTGTTATTAGAAACACAATCGAAATATTAAGTATGACATTTTCATAAGTATATTATTTTTCAGCAGAGACATTATGTTCCTGCTTTACAAAACAAAAAGGGAGAATATGCAATATTTTGACAAAATTGTTTATATTGTGATTGCGGTGATTGCGATGTTTTGTGAGTATAACATGTATTCAGCTTAATTTTTATATATACAACTTAGCATTGGTATAGGCCCAAAAGTATGTAAAAATATGCAATACGTTGACAATATTCTTTCCAATGTAAGTTTTTGAGGTTGTGATCCATTTGGCATACCATTTATTTCAATTTACAAAGCTATACAAACTGTTCATAGTGAAATAAGATCCTAAATAATGATTGCTTTTATAACTATACACATTTGATCTTCAGGTTGACCCAAGTAAAGTTCAGATGTTCTACGAGTGGAGATGATGTCTGGGGTACTTGAGCATGACGTTATTCAAATACCTCACCAAACATTAGCCTGTATTATGGACATACTCAGTGACTGGCTTTCATTAAGCAAGGTGAATTGATTAAGATGTGTACTACAAACTAAAATTGTTTCTAACAAAACTACCAATCCAATAATTAAACAAATCATATTTTAATAAAAAGAAATATACTTCCTAGAGTGTGTTCTGTACTCACTGCTCATCTGAAGCAATCAGCATGTAAGGTATGCTTGCACAGGAAAAATGGGTTAACAGACAACGGTGATATGAATGAAATACTGTTTAACCCTTTGCATGCTGGGAAATTTGTCGTCTGCTAAAATGTCGTCTGCAGAATTTCTAAAATTAGCATTTTTTCGATTTTTTCTCAAAGAATACTATCAGAATAGCAAACAGTTTGGATCCTGATGAGACGCCACGTTCTGTGGCGTCTCATCTGGATCCAAACTGTTTGCATAGGCCTTTAAAATTCGGTTCCAGCGCTTAAAGGATTAAAAATTCTGTTTAAAGAAAACGATATTTAAAACTATGCATGCATAGCATGGCATTTTAAACATATATAAGGTTATTATATATTCATTAACCCTGCTCAAAAATATTTCCAGGGATATGATACTCATTGTTTTGTTAAATACTGAGTGTTAAAGTATTTAATGAAGAACTGTATACATTTGTTAATCATAGTAATATTCTGCAAATAAGCGTGTAAATAATTGTTCGTTTTTACCAAAGATCACAAAGGTGATGGTGAATATTCCTACAACATGGATTTGAAACTGCAAAGCTGGTAACAACAGTAACAACATCAAAAAGTGGCTGCAAAGAATTCCATTCACTTTGTGAGATATTATCTTATTGTGCTTAATTTAATAACACAAATGTGTGTGCGATTGGGTAAAAGAAATAAAAAAAATCAATTTAAAATGAGCGTAAATTGCGGAAATAATGTAACACTAAAATACTAGTATACATTAACATGGCGCATTTATTATATGAAGATCATGACTCGGAAAGTTTTCCTATGCAATATGGCTTTAAACTTATCCTTGCGTTTGTGTCATACCTATGATGAGAACAACATCCATTTTGTTACTTGAATTATGTGAGTTTTCCAGTTACAAAATCAATAGCATCATATTGGCTCCAAATGCTTTATTAGCAAACTTATGTGATTACTCAATTTGCGCTATTTATCCTATCAATGTCAGTCAAGGCTTTTGCATTTTACTTATTCTTATGCGCATTTATGTAACATCTTATCACCGGTGATATGCTATATATTAAAGGCGGAAGCAAAAATATTTAATTAAATTTATGCAGACGGCGCTTAGAAACAACAACAACAACATAAAAAACAAATTCAATTTAATTTATGCAAACGGCGCCAGGGGCGCGTGGTCTATTTATCCCCCACGCGCGGAGAATTGTGGTAGCGGCTACCGACATAAGACGAGGAGCTGCTCTAACAAGCAACCTAGCGGGGGAGGCAACGACTGCCAGGGTGCAGCAACGGAACGAATCGACTGCTCCAGCGCCGCTTGTCCGCATAGAACGACACTTTTCGCTTATATGGAATTTTTCGTTTAAACGGACTGCTCTTGCGACCATTAAGCCGTGAACAGTGAGCTGAAAATGTCGTCCTTGTGCGGACTGTACAGGCTAATCTGGGATGACTCTAACGCACATGCATTAGCCCAGTTTTCCCAGAACTTAACTATGATGCATAATCGCTTGTATCGAAAGTTCAGACTTTACAACTTTTCGTTCACATTCCATGGAATTTTATATGGGCATACACGAAGCGCCAGGTCCAGTTTATAGCTGATTTTAGACGCAATAACGGTGCATCAATTACATATGCAATATGATTTGTTTAACCCGTTTGAAGTGATTACTTATAATACTAATAGGTTTTGACTAAATATGGCGTAAAATTGGGATAAATATTAAAAATTTTCAATATTAAATTGTGTGTATTGCCTAACAAATTATCATCGCCGACTACATGCCCATGACTGGTTTATACGGATAAATATTAGCCTAAAAAAACGGTCCATTTTATGGCTGATTTTAGACGCAATAACGGTGCATCAATTAAACTACGCAATATGCTTTGTCTAACCATTGTGAAGAGATCACTAACGCTCGATTGGTCATTGTCGGCTAGGTAACTACTTATATACACTCCGGGTACTCTTAAGTATACTTAAATATGCCCCGGGTAAGAAAAATATACTGAAACGTACCCGGGAATTCTAAGGCTAAATTGGTCGTTGTCGGTTAATTTCTTCAAATTATGTTTTTATTTATTTGAATATTTTGTTAAATGAACTAAATATGCCGTAATATTGCATTACAAGGTAGCTCAATATTAGTATATTGCCTAACGCATTATTATCGCCGCCTACATGCCCATTACTGGTTTATACGGATAAATATGAGCCTCGCTCTAGAAAAACGGGGTTTAAGGCATATGCGTAAAGTTTCGTCCCAGTAACACAGGCTAATCAAGGAGAACACTTTCCGCATAACTGTATTTTCACTAATAAGATATTTCCTTTAAACGAAAACTATCATTAAAACAGAAGGTGTCGTCCTTAATGTGTGCTGTCTGTACAGACTTATCTGGGACGACACTTTAAGCACACGCATAATGTCCATTTTCCCAAAGCAATTCTGATATAAAAAAGATCATTATTTGATACAAATATTGGGTTTCACAATTTATTGCGCTTAGGAATGAACGAGAGATTGCAAATGCTAAATGCTTTCGTGTGTGGTTCAAGATATACAAGTTTGCGACAAGGCAAGGCTCTTGGGTGCCGTATAAAAATCGACGCCATGTTCTACGTCAGCATCGACGTCATCAGCGTTAGAACCGCTCGTTATTGAGACATATTGTTCAGCGTGCTTATGGTCGATTCAAATATAAGTGTAAGTTTATACTAATTAATTAAGTCTTTGTGATATTATTTCAAATGAATTCATTTTTATTATATACTGTCAAAAACTTACAGTTCAATTATGTAAAAAATTCCACGGATATGTAACCAGATTTGGAAAGATTTTACATTTGAATGCAGTGTCTACCGATTTAATCAGGTGGTTTCATTGCAATAGCAATTGGAATCGCGATGATTACCTTATTTTTTACAGGTTACAAAACACCAACAGTTGGTGTCCAGACAAATAAACGCTCCAAATGGGGTTTTCGACCCGTTCAGTTTACGCATTCAAGTAGAATGAAAAATTAAAATAAATATATGTGTAATTTATGCTCATTTACAGATACATAACAACTGCGATTTGATTCCATTGTACACACCAATCGGAGTTGTAAGTGCCGGCACTGCGCATGCGCTTCAATACGGTATTTTGGTAGAGTGCTTCGTCCACAATTTACAAATGAGTGCCTTATTTTTATTTTTATTTTGTGCACATCATAAAATGTATACAAAATATTTTGAGGCAGTTAGATTCTGAACAACAGTCATGACCATAGTATTAAGTATCAAACATCAGAACTACTCGTATTTATATCCGATGTATTCATGCGCGCAGCAAATATAATCACTTCAAAGCTTCAAGATTACTGACAGTATACGATTATCTTCGACTTATTACTGTAAACATATTCATTCGAGAATTGGTAGAAATTTTGAACGAAAGCCGGAAAAATGGAACAAAACTATTTTTTGTTGTAATTTGGCTTAACCAGTCGTTTCGTTATTTGTAATTCTCCGCGTAAGGCAACGTAAGATTTACATATTAAACACAAGATCAAAGAGGATAATTAGGCTCGTTTGTCAGCATCTCAACGTATTACGTAAATGTATTTGGGCAATGCTCTGTGAAAAATGGGTTTAATTCATGTGCGTCCGCACAGGCTAATCAAGGACTACTCTTTCCGCTTTTATGATATTTTCTGTTTAAAGTCTCAACTTAGCAAAAACCCGGTTCAGGCGGAATGTGTTGTCTCTGATTAGCATGTACGGACTGCAGTGGCTAATCTGGGACAACACTTTACGCACATGCATCAAACCGCCTTTTCACAGAGCACTGCTCATTGAAAGTTGATGCAAAGAAAATCATCAGGGGGCCGTTTCTGGTGCAATGCGTAACTTTACGGACGAAAATTTACGTACGTATAAAGTTACGTATGTTTTTTTGAATGCGTAAGTGCGTTTCTATAAACCGAACGTAGGGTAAAACTTAGTAGCTATGCTAGAATAATCTCTAAACAGAAGTCTTGTGATTGCGCGGATCTTATAGAGAACATTTGAAGAAATTCATTAAGTTGATTTCATTTGCTTTCTCTAACAAACTTTCGGTAGACTAAATATTTATACATTTATCCTTAAGAAGTACCTTATAAAGAGCACAGTTCTTTCCCTTGTTTGCGAAATCGCGACGAGGAAACAAGGTCAACTGTAAACAAAAAGCAGTCTCTGGATTCTCTTAAAATTAAGTGTGGCCATTCTTTGTTGTGCTGGATATGCTCTTAGTTAAAACAGAAAGATGATTCTTACTGAAAAAAATCTGATACGAAAGGTTAGTCAGATAGATCTATATTTCAAACTGGAATTGATGGAGCAAACTGGAAAACATGAATGGATAATACTGAGAAGACAGGCATGTGTATTACAGCTTACACATCTGAATTTACAGAAACATAATCAAGGAGTTTCCTGACAGTAATTCAATTTACTGGAATGGTATCTTTGATTATGTTTAGTGCGTCACTGAATTACAAATTGAATGTCCTATCATGAGAAGAACATCAGCAATACAAAACCGACAGACAGACAGACCGACAGACAGACAGACAGACAGACAGACAGACAGACAGAAAGACAGACAGACAGACAGACAGACAGACAGACAGACAGACAGACAGACAGACAGACAGACATAACTTACAGCATAAACTATTTCTTGGAAAAGCCTACCAACTCAAAGTGACGAAACAATTACTTTCTGGCAATAATACATTTCCATGTGAGTATCTGATTCTCTGAAAACAGTGTAATATTATGGTGAAAATGAAAAATATAAAGTGGAGTTAAATTAGGACTCAAACAAGCCACATCTGTGTTAGCAAAGATAGAGTCCTCTGAACCAGGATAGGGTATTCGGCCTTGAGTTGACTGTGTAAATACATTATATTTGGTTTTTTGTCAAAATGGTTTTGTTTGAAATGAATACTTTGTAACAAACATGATTTCAAACTTTGTAATGAAAATAAAAACACAGTTAAACCTTGGTATTTTAAGTTACAAAATTGTCTCTTTTTTGTTTTCCAAAATAAGAAATCAACACATTTTCGTGTCCGCAAAAAGTATTGTTTTGAAAAACAGCAACGAAAGTATGCTGACGAATATAAATTATTTTACAGTATTCACTTCAAAGTGCATGATTTAATCTATAACGAAGTACAAAGCTTAAAACAAATACAAGTATGTAACGTTTTATCGTCATATTTGTGTACTATTCTGTCGTCCCCAGTGCTACAACTTGTCATATGTTCTCATTTATATGTAACAACTAGTTAGTATATGTCAACATATAGAAAAATTAATAAGCTTAATTCAACTTGGAACTGTAAATGTGACTATCTGAATTGTTATACATTAAAGTGATATTATGGGCATCTAACAGTTTATAGGTGTCTATCGCCACCGCTGTTTATTTTTGGTGTTTTCACTTCATATACAATTATATTTGTTATTGCAGTATCAACATACTAAAACAATATCCCGGAAAGAGAAAAAAAAATGCATTTGAATATCAACCGTACTTTCGTTTGACAACTGATCATGCAATACGACGTGTGCCTACATTTTAGTTTTTGTGCAGATTCGTACACACGACATAAAGACAGAATAGTGTTTTACGGATCATTTCGGCTTACGGGACTGGGTGGGTCACGTAAGATTTCGAATATAAAATATATTAAAAAAAACAACTAGTAGCGAGATGAGTTGCAGATAATTGGTCAGTTACCACATTTTTACTAACTCTTTTGACCTGTTTATTCTTTTCGGCTAAATTCAACAGTGAAAAATGCCCATAATATCACTTTAAAGGAATGGATACACTAATAATGGCTATGGACAAATATGTGTTTGCCTTAAGAAGAGTTTAAGAAAAATATATTTTAGTCTGCACTAACTGAGTTCATAGAAGTGTATTGTTAATTCTTTCATCACACGGGATCGTTATACCGTTCTCGTTTTATCTTTCATTCAAATCAGACATAATTAACAATGACAAGGAAATCAGTTATGTATTGTTGAGAATCTCACACAATGGTCCATGTGATGTGGTATTCAGATAGCAATCTCGAAAAAAACACCCAGTCAGAGAATTCATTTTTTCATAAACAACAGAGGCGTTAATCACGTGATAGTCAAGATGGCGACGTTCATGCCGATACAGTTATTTTTTGCTGTTTTATACCCTTTATTGCTTGTATTTACTTTTCAAATGGCGCCCACTTTCCAGCCATATCAGTTAAAAGGTGATTAGCGTTAAGCGCGTATCTAAATAAGCTTTATATCTCGACTTTACTCCCCGCATATTTTCTAGAGCCCTAATTAGGTCATCCCGCTAAGAAATTTTGCAGCGAGTAAAGTCGAGATATAGAGCGAATATATCTATAAAATGGACCCCAGTAAATGTCTTGCTTATATGGCTGGAAAGTCAGCGGAATTAAAAAAAAATAATATCAGTAATAAAGGGTATAAAACGGCGAAAAATACATGCCTCTGCATGGACGTCGCCATCTTGATAATAACGTTATTACCCCTCTGAAACAATAATACATCAATTACAGGGATGTTGTGTTGTGTTATTGCAATTTAACAAACACTCAAACAGGACGTTTTTGGTGCGCGTTTTGCAAAGCTTCAAACGATAGAGATCTAGACACGCAATCTGAATAACTCAATCAGAACTAGCATACTGCGTGAAACAAAACATGCCTATCCCTGCACCAAAATGACAGCTTGTTCACAATTTTATTTTATGCATAAGGAAGATAACATAAATTCCTTCAATTTACTTTTTAGGGTATGTAGTTATACTCAGCACAAAAATTAAACAAGCAAATGGCAATAACTCTAATAAAACTACATAAAAAGTTATAGTTCTTGTACCATCAACTTAGTCTCAATTTATTTTTATTTGTTTAATACCTATTACTTGATGACCCTGAACTCCCTTTTTATCCCAGGTGACCAGCATACAAATCTTGATAATTTTAAGTAAAAGTTTTAACGATATTTCTATATTACAAATTATACCGAATATTGGAAAACTCCAGTAAATGCACCATTATGACTGCATTTTTTGCATTAAACACCTATTTGGTCAGTTTAATGTAAAGGGTCTAAATTGCAAGTGGTCCATTTCTTATACATCTTGCATAGTTAGAATTGACCCACAGATAGTTACTAACGCAATTGTTTGTATATTACATACTGTGTTAAAAATGCACTCCACATCTGTGTTAATCTGTCAACATTTAAACCAAAGAGTCAATACTTAAACTGTGTACCAATAACCACTAAAGGTACACTTTCTCCATATAATGGCCTGTTTGTTGCATATATTCATAATGTGTATACGTATGTCGTGTATATCGAAATTAAAGCAAGTAAAAATAAATAATTATGGCAGTACAATATGTCCGTCTTCCTTTATTCAATTAACACAGATCATTAGACATTGTTTAAACTGAAATAAAAAATAAAATAGTAAAATACTGATTAGAAAATAAAATAAGCGTCTCTGCATGCGCAACTTCAAAATAATATATTTGTTAAAACATAACACTTTTCACTTCACACAAACTATGTTTTTTATTCTTCATTTTTTCACTTATTTGAAATGTATTTGTACCGCGGAATTACATGTGCAATTAATGAAGAACGTGTTTAGGTCAAACCTAGCGCCCCTGGTTTGGTCAACACTAAGTGATCCGTCAGCGTGATGGACAACAGGAATGTCAACTACTTGAACTCCACTTTTGTTATACGGGTTTTCAAAGGTTTGAATTGTATTTAGAGCATTCTCTGTTCCTTGTGAAGCGGCCAATAATTCATCGTCACTCATGTCCTGACCAAACGACTCACTTGAAGTATTGCCACTGTTGTTTGTTTTGCTAACACTTGCTTCTAAAGTTATGGCATGGGCATTGTCTGAAAGCTCCATTTGCTCTTCAATAATCATCGTATGGTAATAGTTAAGGGACATTCAGTTGCGATGTCCAGACAACTGTGCGACATAATTTTGTGCGACGTTATTCTGCAGCTGCTGGGTAACCATTGTTTTCCTTCCACTGTGATTCGAGTGTTTTTCTTGTAGATTACCCTTCTCTGCCATCACCTTTGCTACTTTATCTAACTTATTCACACCCATTTTTGCTTTGCATACATATACCAGTTCATATCAGTACCCGGTTTGAAATGAGAGTAAACAGCTACGTAGAATGGACACTCGGGGTTTCTCTTTTTTTTTCTGGGCGTGTGTCAGCGTACATCTTGTATACTTCAACTGGACAGTCCATACCAACTGTCATTTAAAAAACAATAGTTCTTAAATACGCATTAACATCTTTAAAATCCGGAGGAAATGTGAGAATATATTGAATTGAGAAATATAACACGTAAATAATATATGGATCTCAATAACAAATTGAATATTTGTATGGTTATATCGATAATAATGTTAGGCTGATAACTAACCTGGCTGCGAAAACATCTTAAGTGTGAACGCTCTTGAATCCGCCGAGATGCCACCGTGAACGCCAGATATTCCCTTCCTTGTGATGTCTGCAGGAGTTCAACTTCTCCCCATAGCATTGTGACATTTCTTGTCGACCCCGTAAGCCGCACTCAAACATATTGTTCA
Source organism: Dreissena polymorpha (assembly GCF_020536995.1). Lineage (NCBI taxonomy): Eukaryota > Metazoa > Mollusca > Bivalvia > Myida > Dreissenidae > Dreissena > Dreissena polymorpha. Next base: position 36,242,013 of record NC_068364.1, read on the forward strand.
TCCAATCTGTGTTTGTAAGTGACTCTGGCGATTCTAAAAATAAATTAAGAAATAAAAAATGTAGAGATATATCTAGTTTCCTTGTTTGAATTCATGGGTTTTGTACCCGCAACACTTCGCCTTGTAACACAAGAATATAAGGCTATAATTTTGCATTGTAAAAAAACAATATTGGACGCTGATTTCGCTTTGTTGCAAAAGAATATAGGGCTAGATCTATAATTCCAATGCAACAATCGTATTTTTCATAGATCCAAAGACACAGTCAATTGATTTTGAAAAGTATAATTACTGTCAAATTTCAACTGATGGACATGCAAGTATTGATTGATTTATAAAGGGCGTTCAGGAGTAAAATGATTACCTTAAATTATAACAATCTGTCAAAATAGTGGAATATTGTTACAAGCCATGTTAAACCGGTTAAACTTGGGTTTTACTAGCTTTTTACATTAAGTTTAAGCAAGCTCTTCTAAATGGCGCCGAAACCTCCAGTGTTGTTAGAACTAGTTGTTACAGCCATTCAAAGAATTTCTATTATATACTTTAAATATAGTAGAACTAGTTTCAAATGCTGAAGAGTCTCAACACCAGCCACTAGTCTGGACAACCCATATCTGTGACATACCTAGTCATAACAGCCCCATATATCATGAACCAATCATTAACCGAATTAACCAGCATAAATGCAAACAGTAAAATAATGTATAAAAAATAAAATGTTGGTTAACTTTTTCAACCTGCTAATTCATGCATGCGCAGTGTTTTTTTTCCGCTAAAAATCGCGTTCGGTATTCGGCCCCATTCCCAAAGGATACAACAGTTCGCGGTCGGAGACATATGCCCCCCAAACAGGGCTTTGAACTAGTGACCCCAATTTCAATAGGGTTCATCTTCTGTCCAAGGCAAATGCACATGTAAGTATCAAGCCGATCGGAAACAATTTTCACACGTATTGTGACTGCGACCTTTGACCTAGTGAAACCAATTTCAATAGGGGTCATCTACTGTCCAAGGCCCATGCACATGTGAAGTTTCTAGACAATCGATCAAATTCGTCGACGAGTTAAAGCCTCCTCACACATAGACGAATCCATATGACGAAACCTGGCGAAAAGGGTAAATTTATAAATTCTAGCGAATTCTTACCGAAATTGTTTGAAAATGTGTTGCATTGTGTAATATTATAACGAAATGTGAACGTAGAGGAACTATTTGGTGCGAATGAATTACGAAGTTTGACGAACAGTTACTGCAATTCGCTAGAAAGCGTTAGGTCGCGCAAATAATATTCGTTATTTCGGTTAGCGATTAGGAGCTATTAAGAGCGTAAAGATACGAATGTAAGCGCAACCTTGCGAATAATAGCGCATACCGCCGAATATTTCCGAAACGGTGTTTTTGCATCCGGGCGTTTTGATATAGACTAACTTATTTCCGACTCGACTGTTGATTATGCATAAGTCTTTTTCATTAAAGATTTTGCGTAAATTTCGTGTTTTACTTTTACTATTACTTCCTTGTATAAGGCCAATACAAAAACAACAATACTCTTTATTAATTTATTCCACTGATATGTTACACTTTATTTCAATCTCTAATGTGGCACCATCCTGTCTTTCTATGGCACCCATCCCGCTGGAGAGTTGACCCAGTGCTTCAGAGTGTTTCTCACAATCTTGCCTTTTTTGATTGCTGTGTTGAGGCCCCTGGTATTGACAATCCTGGCATCCTCCAAGTTGCGACCTCTTCTCCATTCCCCAGGAACCAGATCGCCTCTTCTATCATCATGGTCACCAGTGCATTCTACCTGATCCTCATCAAGTTGTGGAGAATGCAGCATGTCTTTACAACAGCCTTACTGTGGATGGGATGTGGTTTATCTTTGTGAGAAGTATCTGAAATTACAGATGACCAGTATTGTTATGTGTTAAAAGTTAACGTGAACATTTCTTTTATAAATGAAATTGTGTTTTGAAAAAGGGTATTGCAGTAAAGTTCCGCTATTAAGACCACTTTGAAGATTAAACAAATTATGCGTTTTTTGACAATATTTAAGTCCCAAATGGTTAATTTATTCAGGAAAATGGTCCGATATTAAGACCACCTCGCTATTGAGACCACTATTTTGCCTGGTCTTAATAGCTGAACTTTACTGTACCTGGAATCGGTTGGCCAAAATCCCAAATGCATTTTCTGATACTCTCCTAGCCCTGGATAACCGGTAGTTCAGGATGCTTTCGTCTCTTGTCAGGACTCTATGTCCATATGGTTTCTGCATGTTCTCGCTAAGGCTGAAATCGTCATCTCCAACCAAGAAATAGGGCATGTCGACGGTGTCATTTGGAAAGGGCTGTGGGTCTGGAAATCCAATGGAACCATCCTGCACCATCTAAAGGAATTCTGATTCATTATAAATCTTGGCAATACAAAAGGATAAGAAATTGTCAGTATACAACTGTACATTGAAAACAGCACTAAATGTATATAATTTATTTAATAATAAAACAATGCAGTTAAATTTATATAGACTAATACTCACAAACAAGATCACACCATACAAACTTGTAGTCCGAGTCGACAATGACCAGTAAGATGATGCTGAAGAATCCCTTATAATTATAATATAAGGAACCAGAGCTGGCAGTCTTTCTGATAGCTATGTGCGTGCCATCAATAGCAGCAACGCAATTTGGAAAGTTCCAATTTTTTAGGAAACCATCAGTCAGTTGTCTCTTTTCTTCATAACCTCATCAACATATTCTTTACATATAGCATGACACACGTCTCTGACCACTACAGAGAGGGTATTCTCAGCGACGCGCCAGGAATGCTGCATGTATGAGTACTTGCCACCAGAAACCAGGTGACGTAGTGTGAGAGCTAACTTTAGCCCTGGATCCAAGGGCTCCCTGTACCGAGTGTGGTGCTTCACGAGGCGATGACGAACCTTCCCAAAATTGTATTGTACATTTCAGTAGGCATGCGGAGGAATTTCTTAAATGTTCCAGGATCTTCACTTCTGAGCTCAACCATGAGCTGATCATAGATGCCAAATTGGCGCCGTCTCCCGGAATGCAGCCATGGTCTTCTCTAGATATTACGTGCTCTGGCTCCTTTTCTCCACCTTAGTCGGCCTCTGAGAGAGCGGTGCATGTTTAGTTGTTGCTGGACTACTTCTTGATCGGCCATAGCAGCAACATACTGCAGTTTCAGACGTTGTATATCTTCCATGTGACGAAGAAATAATGATACCTTCATCATTATATATATATGAAATATAGGCATATGTCTGCACAAACTACTAAAACAATCAGGAGCGCAATTATTCGGATGGATTCGCATAAATTCGCCAATCGTAGTTACCCTTCGGATTGATTCGTATACGAGCGTATACTGTTCGTTTTCTGAACGTTAACTTATCGTTATAAATCGCTTAAATGCGTCGGAATCAAGTCGCTACAATACGCAAATCCTCGCTATAGTTCGCAAAAGTGCGCAAGCTATCGCAAAGATTTGTTTTCGGATCGTCCTCTTTTGCTTGATATGCAAATCAAGTAATCATGATATGCAAATTAGCTGAGAGCTGCGACCTCTAACGCCAGTTGACAAACGCTATGCGAAGACTTTCCGATCGGCTAACGTATTGAAACGAATTTTAACGATCGATAGACGAAACTTTTATGCGCCAACAATTTTAAAACATGTTTAAAATTTTCCGACGTACAAAACTAATCCCAACGGACGCAAAAGCTCACAAACGACTTCATACGAACACCACCAACGATGTGCAACGTACATATACTATTGAGAACGAATTTTGCTGAAGTCTTATTTGCCAGTACACGCAAGTTGACGTCGGGAGACTTTCGCCAATGTGTGAGGAGGCCTTTATATTGATCGGAAACGAACTAATGTACGGACATTTAGACTGGTCTACAGACAGACAGACAGTCAGCAAAACAATTTACCCCTTTTTCTTCGAAGCGGGGCATAACAAGCATTAAATAAAACAAAAAGTTGTTGGATTCAGTGGAATATCGATTTCAATTCACTTGTGATCATAGAAAAGAAAATATTTTCTATGATCACTCGTGAATTAAAATGGATATTCCACCAAAACCGACAAATATCCTCTATGTTATAAAAAGGAATGGATAACCCAGTCAGTATTAAGGACAAAGTAGGCGTCTCTCCTAGGTCAAATGTACAAGACACTTATTTCAGTGGCTTTTTGAGTATCCACAATTGTTCAATACAAATAAGCTAGGAACCAAACAGTTATTAGAAAACTAGATTCATATAAGTCTGCACCAACTGAGCCCCGGCTTTGAGCAAATATTGTGTTATTACAGAAGTGTATTGTTACACTTTTCAACTCAAGGACGATGTATTATGTGATCTTGTTTTATCTGGTTTTTAAGTCAGATATTATAAACAATGGCATTTTGCTTTTGTATTATTAAGTACCCCTCACAATGGTTAATGTCATGTGCGACTCTAATCGTTATCTAGTTAATAACCATCTAAGGAAGTTAATTTTTATTCAAAATTTATTGTATACACCAATAACAAATACAGGGAAGTTTTGTATCATTATCGTGATTTAACCAACACCAAATAAGGAAGTTTAGCGCAATCTAAATCATTCAATCTGAAACAATACCACATCTAACAAAACATGCAATCCCTTCAAAGCCACGTGCGAGTTTAGCAAGAGGTTATTTGAAACATCAGGAAGTTTATATAAAATCCTTCAATTAATTTTTTGGGGAACAAACACACTTAGAATAGATGTTCAGAAAACGGTGACAAATTAAATAAGAAGTGTGTCCACTACCAGTGAACCTTGATCAAGCGAATATACAGTTCACTGTATGCATACTGTCCTTAACTAAACATATATAGAGATCTCGATCAGGAATGAGGTAACTATACTCTTCAAAAAGGCGGTTAACAGAAATGTAAATTAAACATTAACGTGCTGGTTGTTGAAGATTATTAGATTTTAATTCACATGATATCATATATTTCTTTTTTTTATTTCTTGAGGCGCAACCACAAGTAAAACTATATATTTCCTATTATCAAGAGTGAATACAATGGAATAATCTAAAGAAACCCTAAATGTGTTATTTTTATTAAATGCTTTTCACATTATATATTTAAATTTTATGAGACAAACTTGAGAATTTTGCTTTAATTATGAAGTTATTACCTCAAAAATGGACATCCGTCCACAGTAATTGTGAATATTGTCAATAACGTTCACTGTTATGTTCCATTGTGTGTAACAGGTATTTATCATTTTTATAAACCACATTAAAGCATTTGTAAACGAGTTTTATTACTAATTGTGCAAAGAAATTATGAGTTACTTAAATATCACATAATCATTATGGTTGTTTAAGTAATCTAATGAGTCAATGTTTCATAGTTTCTTTACAAATTTTAAATACTTAAATTATGCAGTTTATCCAAGAATTTAAATAACTGACCTCTCTTTATGCATGATACAAAATACATATCAGTACCATGAAACAATGGTACATTTTACAAAAGTTCTTACCAATTAAAAATGGTGATTTTATTAAATAAAGCTCCTTTGTGACTGGGCCTGGTTTGCGTTTAGGTCATAATTTACTTATTAGTTTACCTATGTAATTCAATGTAAAAGCGACAACATTAAGCGAAAATAAATAAATACATAGAGACCCACATACCCATATCTTTTTTTAAAGCCATTCTAAGCGAAATCGATTGGTGCAATACAAAAATTATGTCATGTTCACACCAAGAAAGAACTTGACACAAACCAAAATCGACTGTTTTTGCAACTTTTTTTCCGGCCGTTTCTCAGTGGAATGTAACCTTATTTTAGTGCAATGCTTTACTTTAAAGTAAAGGAGTTTAGGAGTAAAAAGATTACCCTAAATAATAACAATCTGTCAAAATATTGTAATATTGTTACATGTACAAGCCATGTCGAAAAAGAAGTAAACAACTATTAAACGTGTTTACGAGTTATTTAAGCACAAATTGTTGCGATTTGAGATGCCCAAGACGAGTTTTTGTAAGATTTTCCCCTATTTTCCTCTGAAAACGCAGTTGTATTCTTAAAAACTCGCAATGCTCCTTAAATTCATGAAACAAACGCATTTATTCCGTGAAACTTGCCAAAACGCGAAAAATCCCGCCCCCAAAAACCTATGATTTTATATAAATACAGATCCTTTGTAACTGGGTTTGGTTTGCGTTTGTAAGACGTTTACTGTTTACATCACAAAAAAAATAAGCCCTTCTTTTTCCTATGAACCTATTTCCAATGTGCATGCCAATTTTCGGATCGATCTTTCACGCAGAAATGCATGAACATGTATGTTTTAATAACGCCTAGTAAGCCATCTGGCTAGATGATCTGGCTTATGATGACTTTCCTTTTAAGTGTTGTATTTTGTTCAGCATATAAACACTTATTGGCACATATTTTAGATGAAATGACGTTGCAGATCACGTGACAAGCATTTATGCATGGAATTGTAAACACGTCGTAGTAAAATTCCACTAGTAAATCCCAATCGAGGCAACAGAACAGGGAAAACCCCTGAAACGACCCGAGTTTTGTCGCGATTTTCAGTGGATAGAGATAAAGCTTATCGCGAGCTGTGATCGCGTATGGCAGGCAAAGGGTTAAAGCTACTGTCCACAGTTTTTCAAAATGACAAATTAACATAAAATGCTATTAATTACAAAATTAATGCATGCATGTTGTATCAAAATAAGCAAAATGACAATCCTTACTAAGACAAATGTAATAAATATATCTTGGTTTGTTGATAAGACATTTTCCGTTTTTCGCAACTCTGTCCTGTGATAAGGATAAACATACAGAATAAATGAAAAAATGTGCAAAATACCCTCAATATAATCACTTTATACGAAAAGGTAACCAAGAAAAAGGCACTTAAACATACCAATTCATGCACTCACACACTTGCAGTAGTTAGTAGTAATATAATTTAGAGGTTCACTGTCATAAAGGAAAGTGTAATGACTGATAAGCCAGTGTGGATTGCACAGGCTAATCTGGGACTACACTTTACACACACATTAAACCACGTTGTCCTAAGGAGGCTCAATTACTATCTTAATACGTGTGTAACGTAACACATTGATTGAAATTGGTCGACATCTGCGACGAATAGTTCAAACCTTAAACATTTTGTATAACATACTTCAGATGTTAGAACATTTTGCATAATGAAATTAAACCAAATTGTCGAAATGTCTAAGATCATACATAACAGTGGTCAGAGTTCTATGAATAATTAAGAAAATAAAATAAAACGAAAAACCAAACAAAAGTCGACCCATTTCATATCAAAATGTTACGATATTTAAGTCATTTCTATCATAAACATGTTTGTCGCAGATACCCGATTGAAAGGCAACCATTTAGTATAAAAAGAGAGTCAAATTTTATATTAGGTAGATTCGGCTAGACTTGAAAGAAAGCTTTTGTTGAAAAAATTAGATTTTTTGCCGATTTCATAAATTACATATTTTGAAAGTGTTTAAATTGAAAATTTGTATACAATTAAATAACATCTCAGTATTAACATAACTGTACTTTGAGACAGAATTAACTTACAGTACTTATTACACGCCTAAATATAACGTGAAGCTCTCTTAGATAGTTCATGCCGCTCATAAGTTATCACGTTTTCGTTTCTTTCAAATATTAAAAAAGTGCCGTCATTTATACTGAAACACTAGCTTATAGTTAAAACTGATACATTTACATTAAGATTGACCTATCACTGAAATGCCTGGAGTAATATCATTGTTAGTAGTTAAAAAGCTAAGTTTCATTAGAAAGCTTGTAAATATACATATACATCACACTTATGTTGTCATTAAGACATTTGACTAGTATACATTTGTACTTAAACCTCTATATAACAACAATACACCATTAGAACACACGTATGGCTATAAACGTTGTACATTTATACAAAATCCCGGACGGAATTTGGAGCGACTGGACGCAGTGAGGAGATTGTAGCGTTACTTGCGATTTTCGCTACAAACAACGCAATCGTAAGTTTCGTATTGTGTTTCGCATATCAATTGCAGGCGACTGTGTGAGTTCAAACTGTGAAAAATACATCCTTTCGTTCGATTTTACAAAGCGAACAATCATATAAAGTTTAAAATTACACCAGAATTATATTTTTAGAAAGGTATGTTCAAAACATGAACCAGAATAAACTTGCGTCCACAATAAAACATCATAATTCAATACTAAAATAAGCCATTATTAAATGATATATTTCGATAACGATACCGTTTAAGTACATTGTTTTGTCTACGAACTACACGATCAGTGTTTATTATCCTAGAAACAACGTGAACACCAATAAAGCTTTTCGAAATGGTATATATTAAGTCAACACTATTTCGAATTCAAGATGGCGGATGGACGGACTTTGTCGACGGTCATTGCAGCTCCACGTGCGGTCCCGGAGTACTCGTGTCGACGCGCAAGTTCACAAACCCTGCACCGCAGCATGGCGGAAAAAACCTGCCTGCGAGGGCGAGAAATTAACCTTCCGGAAATGCGAAATCCGGGAGGCACAGTCGGTCAGTGGTACTTGATAAGTTATTGTCGGCTTCGCTTATGTACTACTTTAAAGTACTGCGGGAACTCTTAAGAATACTTCAAAGTACCCCGGTTATCGACAATACGCCTAAAGGCACCCGACCATAATCCGAGGAACTTGCTAGTATATGGTCCATACCCCGAGTACATTGTCGTATACGTAAAGCCCCATTAACACTAAAAATCGAAGAAAATTTCGTAAAATATTCCGAAAAATAATATTTACGCATAACAAATCAGTGTTCCTTAGAGCAAGAGCCAAAGTTTCATGACTCCGATGCTGCCCGAGCCCAATGTCACGTTCGCTTGTAAATGCTCGGATATCGTCGCCGGAAATTCCCACGGAATGTATTTTGACACAAAAAAATAAAATCGAGCGTTTTGTATCTCAATAAATCTAAGTAACCATAGCACACCTCGCGTTTAACAAAATGGGTATTGCTGATTTGAATGGGTTAACTTTATCTGCCGACACGTTTTACGAAATATTCTTTGATTTTTAGTGCGTATGGGGCTTTAAGAGTTTCCGGAGTACTGAGTGCCTGAACAGACAACGACCAATTGAGCGTAATAGGCGGTATTAAATTTCCTTAAAATATCAATATATATATCAAATGCTTATAGATTGTAGTAATGCAGACTTTCCGGTACCCCATATAGCCAGTTAAGTATTTATTAAATATAAAGATCGTTTGGCTTTCATGCTAGCGCAGCGGTTGAAACACTCGATTCATCCCTGTGGTTATTGGGTTTCATCTCGTACTCAGCTGTTTTGAGCTTGGTTGGTGGACACAATGCCAGACAGGGCACGCTTTCTCCAGGTTTTGTCCGGATTTTCCCTATGGAACAATACCATGCTATGAGTAAAAATATTAGAGTAAACGAAACCAAATACATGAAGCTTGAAATGCTGAAATTCCATAAAATGCAACAACAGAGTGGATAGACCTTTTTGTAGTTTTGTAATAACACCCCACAAAAAGCAACATGTTATATTAAATCAATGCATATGGCGCTTAGAAACAACAACAACAACAACAATAACATAAAAAAATATTCAATTTAATTTTTGCAGACGGTGCCTGGGTCGATTTATTCCCCTTGCGCGGTGAAATGTGGTAGCGGCTACCGAGGAGCTGCTCTTACCCGCAACCTTGCGGGGGAAGCAAAGACTACCATGGTTCATATACGGAACGAATCGACTGCTCCAGTGCCGCTTGTCCGCCGGGTAATATGAGTCGGGTTACGGGAAACTGATCTTAATGCTTGTGCATCAATAGTCGACCCAGATAAGCCTGTTTAGCGCAGGTTAATCGAGAACAACACTTTTCACTTATATGGAATTTTCCGTCTCTTATGAACATAAATCCAGTGAACGGTGAGCGGAAATTGTCGTCCCTGATTAGCTTGTGCGGACTGTAATGGATAATCAGGGATGACACTTTACACACGTGCAATAAGCCTAGTTTTCCAAGAACGTAACTCATGTGATAACATTATCGCTTGTATAAAAAAAATGCGACTTTACAACTTTATCCTTCATGTTTCCTGGACTTTTATATCTGCGTGCACAAAGCACCAGGTCCATTTTATAGCTGATTATAGACGCTATCACGGTGCATCAATTACACTATGCAATAAGATTTGTTTAACCCTTCAAAATTAAGAGCTAACGTACTAAATATGCCGTAATATTGCAATACAAGTTAGCTCAATATGAGAATATTGTCTAACGCATTATTATCGCCGACTACATGCCCATTACTGGTTTATACGGATAAATATGAGCCTCGCTCTACAAAAACGGGGCTTAATGCATAAGCGTAATGTTTCGTCCCAGATTATTCTGTGCAGTGACACGGGCTAATCAATGACGATCCATGCCGTCTATCGGAATTTTCTCCAAAAAAATACTTCTTTTAAACTAAAATACCATTAAGGCGGAAAGTGTCGTCCTTAATTTGCCTGTGGGGTCTGAACAGGCGTATCTCGGACGACACTTAAGGCACACGCATTAAGCCCCAATTTCACGAAGCAATGGCCATATAAAAGAGATCATTATGTGATACAAATATTGGGTTTCATAATTTATTGCGTAAGGGGAGGACAGACATATTGCAAGTGCTTATTGCTTTCGTATGTGATTCGAGATATAAAGGTTTGCGACAAGGCAAGGATCTCGGGTGCCGTCACGATATCGACGTCATGTTCTACGTCACCATCGACGTCATCGGCGTTAAATACGCTCGTCATTGAGACATATTTATACGGATTAAGTCTTCGTATTATTATTTTCAATGAATGCATTTTTATCATTTAAGGTCGAAAATATACAGAATTAAAAGTTCAATATTACACAGATTTGCATCCAGTGAGGAAAAAGTTACAAACTAGAAATATTTCCAGATGTGAACAGATTTTACCTTTGAATGCAGTCTCTACCGATTTAATCAGGTGGGTTCGATGCAGAAGAAAATGGAATCGCGACGATGACCTTATTCTTGAAAGGTTACAAAACGCCAACAGTTGGTGTCCAGACATATGAACGCTCCAAACGGGGTTTTCGACCCGTTCAGTTTATGGAATCAACACTTATGAAATATTCAAATAAATATATGTGTAATTTGTTCTTATTTACAGATAGATAACAACTGCGATCTGATTTCTTTGTACACACCAATCGTAGTTGTGGGTGCCGGCACTGCGCATGCGCTGCAATACGGCGTTTGGGTAGAGTGCTTTGTTCACACTTTACAAGTAAGTGCATTATTTTTTATATTTTGTGCAAATAAAAAATGTATAAAAATATGTTGAGGCAGTTAGATTCTGAATAATGATGATGGCCAAAGTTTTTTGTATTAAACATCAACTACTGATATTTATAAACAGTGTATTCTTTCGCGCGGAAAAAATAACACTGCGAAGCGTCTAGATTGCTGAATGTGGGCCAATTTCTTTCACATATTAATGTTAACATGTTTATTCAAAAATTAAATGAAGTTTTAAAACGACACTGGGGAAAAAGGAAACGAACTTATTATGTTGTAATTTGGCTTAAACAGCTTTTTCGTTATTTGTAAGTTTCCGCGTAATGGAAGGCTGGATTAAAATACGAAACACAAGATCAAGGATGATTATTAGGTTCGTTTGTCAGCATTTCACCGTTTTATGCAAATGTGCAAATTTTGCTCTTTTTTCAGATGGCGACCAAGAACTGCCACGATGACGTAATCATTGAAAAAACGCATTGGACGACACAACAAAAACTTTTCACCTGATTTTATATGATAATTAGTGTTGAGAAAATTGCGCGCGAAAAAAAGGAAAATAAATGTGATTGTCATCGATCTAATCACGTGATATTTAATAATTTTATTTGAAGTGAAAGATTAGGAAAGTTCGCTCCTGATCAGTAAAATAAATAAGTTTTCCGCTGTTATTACTTATTGCGTTATTGAATTTGAAATATATAATTTTAAGAAAATCCTCGATTCTAAAGAAGTTTAACTTGCTTGCATTTCAAAATTGCAGTGAACATTCTCAGCACTTGTAAATAAATAGTAAAGCAATTATTCGCTGGTTTTTGTTTGTACTTGAAAGCAAATGCAAAGAAAATGCACAGGACTTCGAAAACAAACTCGCAAGGCAGTACTCTTTGTTAAACGTTTCACGTTAATGTATTTGGGTAGTGCTCTGCAAAAAAGGGGGGCTAAATGCATGCGCGTACAGTGTTGTCCCAGATTAGCATGTGCAGTCCGCACAGGCTAATCATGGACAACATGTTCCGCTTTTATGATATTATATGAAATAAAGTCTTTTCTTAGCAAAAGTCCATTTCCGGCGGAAAGTGTCGTCCCTGATTAGCCTGTGCGCACATCTGGAACAATACTTTACGCACATGCATTAAACCCCTTTTCACAAAACACGGCTCATTTGAAAGTTAATGCAAATAAAATCATCAGGACTGGAAAATTAATACGTAAGCCACTGACCGGGGCCAGTATTCGCCGACATAATTATAGACTAATCATATAATTGTAATTGAAACTGTTACATTCTATACATTTTATTGTTGCGTTTAACACTTACCATTTACAACCTCTAACTGCACTATTCTTAATTTACAAAACTTTCTCATTGAGATCAGTAACATTTGTAGTAATGTATATGTAAATGAAGTATTTTTCTTTGTTCTAAGTCAGTCTGTAATTCTTTAGTCTAAGCATGGGTTGGTTAGTACTGTACTAAGCTATACGCAATATGTCTTTGTATAAAAATTATATGGTCTACGATAGGGTGCTATCGAGTGAAACGGCAAGTTAGTTTGACGCATACGCCTATGATTGAATGTGCGAGCGGATTCTTAAATGTGCGAGTGGATGATTGAGTGTGCGAGCGGGTGATAGAGTGTACGAGCGGGTGATTGTTTTGCGTGCGGGTTATTAAGTTGTGAGAGGCTGACTGAGTGTGCGAGCGGCTGATTGAGTGTGCGAGTGGTTGATTGAGTGTGCGAGCGGGTTGTTTAGTTTGAGAGCGGTTGATTGAGTGTGCGAGCGGGTGATTACAAATGCGAGCGGGTGAGTGAGTGTGCGAGTGGGTCAGAGTGTGAGCAGGTGATTGGGTGTGTTAGCGGGTGATAAAGTGTGCGAGCTGGTGATTGAGTGTGCGAGCGGGTGATTGAGTGTGCGAGTGGTTGATTGAGTATGCGAGCATGTGATTGAGTATGTGAGCAGGTAATTGAGTGTTTGAGCGATTCATTGAGTATGTGTGATGGTGAGTGAGTATGCGAGTGGGTTATTTAGTGTTCGAGCGGGTTATTAAGTGAGCGAGCGGATGATTGAGTGTATGAGTCGGTGATTGAGTGCGTGAGCGGTTATTTGAGTGTGTCAACGGGTGATTAAGTGTGCGAGCGGGTGATTGAAAATGCGAGTTGGTTATTGAGTGTGCGAGCGGGTTATTAAGTAAGCAAGTGGAAGAATGAGTGTACGATTCGGTGATTGAATGTGAGAGAGTGTAATTGAGTGTGCGAGCGCGTGATTGATAGTGCGAGCGGGGGATTTAGTGCATCAAGCGCAATCCGTGCAAACGCAAGTAATTCACCGGAAACCACTTGCTTGTTATCTTTCAATTTTTAGTAAGAGCTACCTTGACTTTGACCCAACTGGCCAAAATTGCCAAGATCATGACTTTGCATGTATCAAATAATGTATATGGATCTGATTTTCTCAGGGTTCATTTGTGAGATTCGTGTAAATTTGTAAACATAAATGGAGTTGGAGTCGTTGCTCATTTCTCTAAAAATATTGTAGAATCTAGTCAGCGACATAAGACTGGATTTTAAAGCATTTTAGTTATTTTTAACACTTTCTGTTGCGATGGCACCCCATGTTTCAATATATTAAGAAGTTTTTAATAAGAATTAAAGAAAACGAGTATTCCAAGTACCTTCCTGCAAAGGATGATTTAAAGTCACTAAGTAGATGTTGAAGTCCATTAAAACTGACTGAGATAATAACGCCTTATGTATTTGAGTGGGACAACGAGCCTTTGAACAAAAGAAAATGTTGTACCATTGTGTGACAATTAATAACGTTTTGTTTTCAAATTCCATCTATGGAATTTTTATTTAATAATTTCAATCTTTTTTGTTCATATTATTTATGACTTTTCAAGGATAAGTGAAGTTACAACCAAAAATGATTATTTCTGCGAAAAGTGAGGTCTTATATTACGTATGAAAACTTTGAGCCTTTTAAAAACATATCCACACTTTTATTTTTTGTGTGGTGATTTTTACGTCGATATCTTTAAAGTAAAATACCTTAAAACTGCACTAAATATTTAATGGAAAAAACGGGGTATTTTGTTTATTTCAGTATATCAACAAATCGAACAACAAAAAGGGCACACGTAATATAGATAGTAATGGGGTCGACAAAAAAGCTGTATGTTTTGGCAATTTGTTGTAAATGTACAACTTTCAAACATGCAAAACAGATATATAAATTGGTAGCTGTTAACAATAAACAAAAGAGCATGAAAATTCATTACAGCAAAGAAAAACATATCAGCATAAAATAAAGATAAGCAAAATTGAATGGTCGTCGTAATTAATTTTTCCACAATCTTATTACATACAATTGAAATAAAATATACAAAATACATGTCAATTTAATTTTTGCTTCAACAAATATTGATACAAACTATATACAATCAAATTTAATAATCATTCAACGTACAAAACACATTTCCAACTATTTGTAAACTTTTATTAAATTCAAGTTTCTTCTAAGATATAAGGTTGTAGTACAATTACTCAAAAAGGATAACACAGGCACAAAAACGACAATTGCACAAATATGACAATGGAAAATTACGATAATGGAACAAATACGACAATCGCACAAATACGGCACATATGCAAAATAGAATTACCTTTATTTAAACAGAAAACATAAATTAAAAAAAAAAAGTTTGCTCTAAAATATTTCTTATATTGCTTAAGGATAATGAAACATATTTATCAGATATATACATGATAAAATATCAATATATCTCAACAATTACTTAACATAATATATGTGTAACCGTTTATTTATTATACGATTTATTACGTGGCAAATCTGACATGAAGCAAGGCAAAAGAACAAATCAGAATCAACATAGATGGTTTCCATACATGGTACAATTCAAGGGGCATTACACAATTTTATTTAACGATACAGTTGTGTAATAGTAAAAAAATGAAGTTAAGTTGTGTATGTTGATACTTATAAACTCTTTAATTGCAGTTATCGTTACGCTTTAAAAATATCTAATAGAAATTCAAACCATTTTTGGTAGTTTTTTTTAAAAAGCTTCTTACTTTATTTTAATAAATTAGAATTAAACACAGAATATTTCCTGTATTATCCACTTTTCTATAGTCCAAACATGTTGATAAGAATAAAAGTATTTTCTTTTAGTCATGGTTTGATGCTGGAATTCATTGTATAGGGGTATATTTAAAAATGGAACCTTTATTCCTTTAGATGAAATACATATAATGTATAATTTTAACATAAATTTCCTTCATTATACAGGGGTGAAAAGAGCAATAGATGAGTTTATGAAAAAATAGTGTATATCTTGTCCCATCCTACGAATTATGAAACCCTTTTTCCCCCCTTTATTACAAATTATACTGAAAAAAAAATCTGGAGCAAATTGACCATACACCATTATAAATAGAAATCACGAACAACCATCAGTAAAAGCAAACTTAACTTAATGCCACAATTAATGAAAAAGAATGGAATTGCATATTTGAGCTACCCTTTTTAATAACCAATGACGTAAAAGTGCAGTTGTTCCAAATTAAATAACTCACAGAGTACTCGGAACAATTGTCTCTTAAATAAAATGAAAATTACTAATGATCCATTATGTTCTTTTTCGCAAACAATGTAATGAAACATTAGAACATTTATTATCGGGATAATCTTTTCCATTTATTGATAAGACAATTTTTCTTCTTGGGTATTTAACAAAGCTTGCTAGTACCATAAACGATGCATTTTTATTTTTAAAGCTATACTTAGCTAGACTTAGTATAGTGTAAAACAAATGAATTCATTCCAGGTATATATAATATGTGTATACACCCACTGGAAAAGTTTCTTATTTCTATTTTTAACACAAAATTAAAACATAATGTAGATAATCTTAGATGTTTTGCTTTTTTATATTTTGATCTCTTCTTCTCTGATTGCATCACATCGTTGTGTTTATCTTTTAATAGTAAACATGTATCTTTTATTTAAATGTAACATGTTGAAAACTTTCTTTCAATTCTTTTTTGTTAAATATGCATTATCAGAGAATTAAATATGTCTCATGTCAACACTTCAGTTATCTTTCATATGTATGTGCAAAATAATATAGAAAGACTATTCACGTACTATACAGTAAAAATATATTTAGTAAGTATGAACAACAGCTTCTTTGAAGAGTTTTATTTTTTAAATATGTGTTGTATTTGAAATTTTAAAATACAACTTAGTTTATATACTCCCTTCAAGTACATATTAATGAAATGCTACATATAAAACATGTATGCATGTGATACTGTATATTGAATATAATTCTGAAGTTGAAAAAAATAGGTTTTGTATGTTTATTTCCTGACCTAGATATAAAGTGGTTAAACTTAATGCGCCATTGAAAAAAAAAATGAAATAGCATTCATAACTGTGTTGATATTGATTGTTTTATTCCGCTGGAAGTGCTATTTCAATATCATAGCAATGATTCTATTGTTATCTTGCATGCCCACAATGATCTGGTGACTGTTGGAGTTGTAGCAGACAGACATTGGGTAGCTCAGTCCTTCTTTTTTTGAGGCTAGAGTTGCTAGTCTCTTTCTCCCCTCACGACCCACCTGTATGACAGTATCGGACTCGAATCCACATACAATGACTTGTCCTGAAGGTGTGACACGTAAACCACTCGGCCCCTTTAGTTCAGGGTCAGTGAAAGTTGATATCAGAATGCCATCTTTGGCAAGTGTGAGCAGCTTGTGCTGGGCGTAGTTGGTGACATAGATCCTGTCACAAATAGGACTAACTGCACATCTCCACACTACAAAACATATAACATTTTATGTTTTAACAAATGATTATTTAAAACATTAACTCTTAAATATAAATAAATTCTCCTAAAAGTTCCTTATACATGAATAAATATATATATATATATATGTTTATATAAATAAATAAATAAATAAATAAATATATAAATAAATAAATAAATAAATAAATATATATATATATATATAAATATATATATTCACACATATGGCCAGTTACGGGGTCTCTGATTTAGAAATAGGTTATGGGGTTCCCACTTTAAATACATGTATCTCCATACCCTTTTTTATCCGATATAAACACGAATTAAGGTATATAGGGGTACCTACTATTATTATTGTATATAAATACGTCATTTATTTAACGTCTTATACAAGGAAATATATAGCGAACTTATTTGCGAGGTATATACAATTTCAATTTCAGACCTGATTGTGGTTTTCGATTTAAGACCTTATTGTGAGATTTGATTGCATTACCTCCCCTACACCCCCCTCATAGTAATTAAAGGAGCCTAGATTGCGGGGTTGTATATAGACCCCGTTTTTTATATTGACCTCGTAAGTACAGTCTGAAAACTACAGAGACCGCGTAACTGGCACTATGTATTGGTATATATATATATATATATATATATATATATATATATATATATATATATATATATATATATATATATATATATATATATATATATATATATATATATATATATATATATTTAACAATATGTTCCATATGTTCAATATTCAAATATATTTACAATACATTTACCTCTAGTGCCATCAGATGTATCCTCATAAAGCTTTTTTACAAGTGCCCCAGTCAGGTTGTAGTGGTAGAGAGCATAGCCAGAAGTGATATACAATGCTCCCTGATGGTGTGCAATGCCGAAAGCAGCATGTGGTAACTGTAACTTCCTCCCATTCACCAGCTGCCCATTGCTCACTGACATAAACTGCACACCCTTATCATTAAGAGTTACAGCAACCTCACTAGATGTTATTTGGCACACGTCACATGGAGCATCAGCAACATCACAGTGTCCCGACACATTGTAATGCTGGTCCAACAGTTTAACTGTCGTATTGTCGTTATCTGCAACGATGGCATGACCACTAGGCAGGCTGCAAATGCCAAAGATAGAGCAAGTCTTAATTGGACTTGTGTCAATCAATGTGTCCACATAATACTCGGACTTCCTCTGCACAGTCAACACCTGGTTTGGGTTGAGTGTGCAAATCCTTCCTAGACTAGACTGTTTAGTAAGGAACTGGTCAAGTTTAATGTTTGCTTTGAAAATCATGAAACTCTGAATCTTGGCTGTGTTCTCCTTCAAATATGACTCAGACTCGAGTATCTTGTCCAAGCATTTGCTGCTGGCTATAAACTCAATGTCTTTCTTGCTCTTACCACATAGGTCTTGTACTGCATCACTGAGCTGTTGCAATTCATCCTTCAGTCGGCTGCAGTTGTCAACATCTTCTTTGAGGGCGGTTTGCAAGGTTGTCCTTATTGTATCTAGTTCTTTCAAAGTTGATTTTTCTAAGCAATCCAAAGCAGCATTTAATTTCTTACGAACCTCTCTGATTTCTTGCAGTTTTTCGCTATAGGATCCCTCCACGAGATGTATGTCGGTCTCGATAGATCTATTTAACGTATTTAGATCAGCAATAATTACTTGAATTCTGTTTGACAACTGCCGGTTATCCACTGACATATTTTTGACTGATTCAGAAATTAGAGCCACATTCGTACATGGTCTAAAAAACAAACATTAATGCTAACGATTCAGTATCAAATGGACATATAAAATATTTAGTTGAAATACAAAAATGGATAAAATTGATATGTTAACAAAGGTAATGAATATATAAACATGTTGAGTCTAATTTAGTCTAAGGATGTCCCCTTCCAGTTTAAAGCCAGTATCACTTAAAAAGTGTACATTACAAACAAAAAATGCCTTATTTTGCAATTGAAATATCTGGGAAATATGTCCTCTTATATAAAAACTTAAACATTTATAATTGCTTAGAATAGCTCTTAAACTTGCTTAAACAATTGAACTTTGATGATGAAATTCTAACATAATTTTCATATTTGATTGATGCAAGCGATATCAATTTCGATTTACCAAATTTCGTCACTTTCAACTACCTATAAGCGTGTGATAGAATGTCACTTACCTGTGATTCAGTAAAACACAATCAGAGCAACACAGCTGTCTGTGAGTCTGGCAGAACATTTGCAGTGTCTTGCTGTTGTGAACATCACATTTCAGTAGCAAATCCTCGGTTGTCTTTGTTAAAGGCCATTTTTTTGAATCTCCTCTCCCATAAGTTAAATGGTTGACAAACATTTGATCATGGTGATAGAGGCATGTTTGACAGAAACACTTCAGACATGTTTCACAAAAGAATTCAGCACTTGTTTCGATATGTTTACTTTCGCAAGCACCACAAGAAAAGTCCTTCACAAAGTCTGAACTTTCATTAACTGCATCTTCAGAGGTCGCCATTTTTAATAGATATTGTCGACTGCCCTCTGATTAAAAAGTTGTGTCTTCACTATTAGTTTGACTACTTTTATGAAATACACCGAAACCTATATGTGTTGCACTAAGACACGCCAAGTTTAAAGTTAGTTAAATAACCACTGTACTTCACTTCAAACTGTTAATGGCTGTATTATATTTCCTGGTTAAGCAGAACATCCAC
The DNA here is from genome assembly GCF_020536995.1 of Dreissena polymorpha. Classification (NCBI taxonomy): domain Eukaryota; kingdom Metazoa; phylum Mollusca; class Bivalvia; order Myida; family Dreissenidae; genus Dreissena; species Dreissena polymorpha. Next base: position 36,262,022 of record NC_068364.1, read on the forward strand.
TTAAAGTCACACGGATGAACAACGACCATACATAGTGACAATAAGGTATTGTTTAAAGAGTGTTTGCCACTTTGCTGATAACAGGGGTAATAACCAGTTTCTAAAGGGACTGGTTTACAGATTTACAAGATCAAAAACAGTTATTTCATTTAAGCTAAGATCTAATTCCTGGAGTATTATACGATTATTATTGAAGCAAGAAAAAATTGTGATACAATATTTCCTTGCCCAGAATGCATATCTAGGACTTTTGAACCCCAACTCTTACGTCCTACACCAACATAACTGAGGCTTTAATACATGTTCTCATCAATTAGACGTTTGTCAGCAATTCACCGTTTTATGCTAATGTGCAGATTTTGCTCTTTTTCAGATTGCGACCAAGAACTGCCACGATGATAACCACGCATTAGACGACATAACATGAACTTATCACATGATTTTATTTGAGGCTTAGTATAGCCAACTGCGAGTGCAAAAGGAAAATCAATTTGTTTGCCACCGATCTAATCATGTGCTATTTATAATTTTATTGGCCTGTCAAGATGAGACAACAAATTCGCTGCTCATCTGTTAAATTAAAACGTTACTTGTTGATCGTTTTTACCTATTAAGTGATTGTGTTTGAAATATATAAATTTAAAGAAAATGCGCATATCTTGAACATAAATAAACATGCCATAGATTATTTAACGTGCTTGTATTAAAGTTAACGTACTGAAAATGTTCAGCACTTGTAAATAAATAATTAAGCAACTATTGTCGGTTTTTGTTTGTACTTGGAAGAAGATGTCATGAAAATACACTGGGCTTGAACTCAAACACGAAAGGCAGTACTCTTTGATGTACGTTTTACGTAAATGTATTATCTGGACAGGGCTCTTTGAAAAATGAGTTTAATGCATGTGCGTCCACAAAGGCTAATCAGGGACGACTCTTTCCGATTAAATGATATTTTCTGTTTAAAGTTTCTTCTTAGCAAAAATCCAGTTCTGGCAGAAAGTGTCGTCCCTGATTAGCATGTACGGACTGCAGTGGTTAATCTGGGACGACACTTATTAAATACGTAAGCCTCAGACCTGGTCCAGTATTCGCCGACATAATCTTAGACTAAACATAGAATTCTTATTTAAACTGTGACATTCTATACATTGTAAAGAAGTGAAACTCCAGCTGCTGGAGCAGTATTGAATTTTCATTAAAAACAATTAGTTGGTCCTTTATTTAAGGCAAGTGACCGATTGCCCAAACAGTACAAAGCAGCACAATACAAACCAACATAAACACAAAATATGAATAAAGCTGGGGTCACCGCCTTGGAACGGTCAATGCAAAGCATTGGGGGTTTAAACCTGGTTATAGAGCGCTCAACCTCACACTTGGCCCAGCAATATTCATAACACATTCAAGTGTAAATAAAATTTAACGTCATAGCATTGTAACTCAAATTAAACAATAATAAAAGGGAATTAAAACGCATTCAATTGAATTACTATTTAATTACTCAATTGCATTGAAGATACAAGAGTAACAGAATTACAACTTTTTGACGAACGATCAAATAAAACTATTAACAATTGTCAACTACATTCCTTCTTTATAGAAAAGATTTGAGAATGTAGATTCATAGAGTTAATATCTCAGATAATCATCGCGCAAATACAGGAAGAAGCAGCAATAATGGGTGTAAAAATTCCATATTACATAGCTTGGTTGTTTATGTGACTGCTAAACAAATTAAAAATAATTAACTGCCATTCTATACATGCCTTATTAGTGTGTTTACCATTTACCGTTTACCACCTCTAATTGCACTATTCTTTATTTACAAGAATTTCTTATTGAGATCAGAAGCATTCGTAGTATTTGTATTTGAAATTGAAGTTTTTTTTTGGTTCTAACGCTTTGCGTTTTTCTTAAGTCTAACAATTGGTTGATGAGCACTGTACTATGTAATATGTAATAGTTCGTGTTATAATAATTATATCGATGTGTAAAAATATATTTATAGTTATGAAGTGCTCCAGCTATACCTAAATAGATGGGCGCCCCGCCCTGCCTTCCCGAAGCCCCGGCCTTCCCTTCCGAGGACCCACTCTGCCCTTTTATTTACAAAAACGAACAACAATAAATTGAGACATATTATAATTTATAAATCTCAATTTACATTGTTAATAATGTATTCCTAATTGTAGATATTTTATTGGCATGGTTTAATAATACTGGACATAATATATTCTAACAATAATTAAGTATATACATATTAATATGCAACAACGACCGCGCGCTCGAAAGGGCCATTTGGACCTGACGCCCTTCCGCTTTTCTACGATTCATGCCAGACAGACAGACAGACATAACTTACAGCATAAACTATTCCTTGGAAAACCCTACCAACTGATAGTGACGAAACAATCACTTTTTGGCAATAATAAATTTCCATGTGATTATCTGATTCTCTGAAAACAGTGTGACATTATGGTGAAAATGAAAAAATATAAAGTGGACTTAAGTTAGGACTCAAACAAGCCACATCAGTGTTAGCAAATACCTGTGTGAGCAGTCCTCTGTACCATGATAGGGCATTCGGCCTTGAGTCAATTTGCCAATGCACTATATTTGTTTTTTTTCAAAATGGGTTTGTTTGACATGAATACTTTGTAACAAACATGATTTCAGACTTTGTAATGAAAAACAGTTAAAGCTTGGTATTTAAGGTTAAAAAACTGTCTCCTTTTTTGTTTTCACAATAAGAAATCCACAAATGTTCGTGTCCACAAAGTGTATTGTTTTGCAAAACAGCAAAATTAAATGATGACGAATATAAATGCTTTTACAATATTCACTCAAAAGTGCATGATTTAATCTATAACGAAATACAAAGCTTAAAAACAAATACAAGTATGAAATGCTTTATCGTCATATTTCTGTACTTGTCTGTTATTCCCAGTGCTACAACTTGTCATATGTTCTCATTAACATGTAACAACTTGTTAACATATTTCAAGATATAGACAAATTAATAACCTTATTAATTCAACATTGGACTGTAACTGTGACTATCTGAATTGTTATACATTAAAGGAATGGATACACTAATAAGGGCTATGGACAAATATGTGTTTGCCTTAAGGCGAATATTTGAAAAATATATTTTAGTCTGTAATAATTGGTTCAGGGCTAGGAACCAAGCGTTTGTTCTCATAGAAGTGTATTGTTAACCTGTTCGACACACGGGATAGTTATACAGTTCTCGTTTTACCTATCATTCAAATTAGACATTATTAACAATGACACTGAAATCAGCTTTGTATTGTTAAGTATCTCACGCAATTGTTCATGTGATATGCCACTCTGATAGCAATCTCGAAAACACCCAGTCAGAGAATTATTTTGTTCCTCAACAATAATACATCAAATATGTTGTGTTTTGTTATTGTGATTTAACAAACACTCAAACAGGATGTTTTTGATGCGTGTTTTGCACAGCTTCAAACGGTTGAGATCTAGACACGCAATCTGAATAACTCAATCAGAACTAGCACACCACATGAAACAAAAACTGCCAATCCCTGCACCAAAATGACAGCTTGTGCACAATGTTATCTTATACATCAGGAAGTTAACACAAATGCCTTCAATTAACTTTTTGCGGTATGTAGTTATGCTCAGCACAAAAAACAAGCAAAGGGCGGTAACTCAAATAACACTACATACAGAGCTATAGTTCTTGTACCCTCAACTTAGTCTCAATTTATGTTTTTGTTTTAATAGCTACTACCTGAGACCCGGAACTCCCTTTTTAACCCAGGTGACCAGCATACCAATTAAAGTAAAATTGTTCTGTCGATATTTCTAAATTACAAATTATACCGAGTATTGGCAAACCCCCAGTAAATGCACCACTATGACTGCCTCTTTTTGCGATACACACATGTTTGGCCAGTTTAATGTAAAGGGTCTAAATTGCAAGTGGTCCATTTCTTATACATGTTTCATAATTAGAATTGACACACAGATAATAACTATCACACTAGTTTGTATATTGAATACTGTTTTAAAATTGTGCTCCACATATGGCACCCGAATTCTGTGTCCATCTGTAAACATTTAAAGAGTCAACCCTTAAACTGTACGGTATGCATAGTTTATTATACAGAGAAAGTGTGCCTTTAGTGGTTTTGGCACACTTGGTGAGTTATTTGCATGAGGGCTTTACTTTCTCCATATAACGACCTGTTTATTGCATATATTCGTTATGTGTATATATATGTCGTGTATGTCGAAATTAAAGCAAGTAAAAAGAAACAATTATTGTCGTACATGTATGTCCGTCTTCATTTATTCAATTAATACAAACAAAGATTATTAGACATTGCATAAACTGAAATATAAAATAAAAAGTAGAATACTGATTAGAAAATAAAATAAGGGTATCTGCATGCGCAATTTTAAAATAATATGTTTGTTAAAACATTACACATTTCACATCACACAAACTATGTTTTATGTTTTCTTCATTCATCACTTATTTGAAATTTATTTGTACTGCGGCATTCAATGAGCAATTCATGAAGTGCTTGCTTGTGTCAAACCTAGCGCCCCTGTTTTGGTCAACACTAAGTGATCCATCAGCGTGATGGACAACAGGAAGGTCAACTACTTGAACTCCACTTTTGCTATGCTGGTTCTCAAAGGTTTGAATTGTATTTAGAGCATCCTCTGTCTCCATAATTTGAAGACCAACAGGTAATTTTATATTTTGATAGTATGTTATAAGATAAAGTTAGACATTCAATAAAGCCATGGACTGTCCTGTTGAAGTATACAAGATGTACGCTGACAAACGCCCAGAGAAAATGAGAAACCCCGAGGCTCCATTCTACGTAGCTGTTAACTCTAATTGGAAACCGGGTACTGATATGAACATATTTACATTGGCCAGATCGTATAGTGTGTTGCAAACCGTCCGGTTTCGGAAATATGATCGCCTATCTTTATTTAAATAATTTCCCTCACAGTTAAACATAATTGCGTGCACATTATTGCGCAAACGAAGTGACTATACACGGCAATAAAGAATGGAACGCATATTACAAACAACTAACAGATTCACAATTGTATTAGATGCATCATTGAATTGATGCGCGAAGTATCCTGATACGTGTGCATTAGGTTTTGATTTGTCGATGATATTTTCATATGGTCGTCAATTTGGTACACCTTGGTACCGTGTTCTCTCCTTGCGATGTAGTAGGCAGTGTAGTTTAAAATGTCGAACTATTTACTTGTTTAACGATTTTGTTACCTTTTAAATAAAATTTAAAATGTAAACAGCATATGCACTTCTAAAAAGCGTTTATATTTACTTATAAATAAGCTTAAAATAAATAAATGACTATACGCGTGAGAATGTTTTTCAATCACACATTTTCAGTTCTAGTAGCTAAAGTAAGTTTTATTTCTGGATAATAAAACGTCCATGGCTATCCCGTTAAGGCCAATAACACAAGTCTTATCAGCGAATAACAATTGTATGTAATTATGCAGAATGAATATGTATAAAAATCGTGTGTTTTTTAACAAAAATCTAGCTTGTAATAAAACGCACAGAATACCCATACACTAATTTGAAGCCGTGGCTTAAATGTACGACTTCGTGACCAAGCTTTAAACTATGTTTTTGTCCACAATAATTTTCTGTTTTTAACATGGACGCAAGACGAACTGTTTGTCACATAACATTAATAGTTTTAGTGTCCTTAAACTGTTTTTAATATCCTGCGCTTTCTTCATCACGTAATAAAAATCGTGTAATTGAAATCATAACTTAAGTCTGACAAACTTAGTTGTCAGTTTTGAATAAACATTTAATACTTAACTGCACTTTATCATGATAATCGGCGTAGATATTAAGCTGTTAATATAAAACTGTCACTTTTTTGTTCATACATGTATAATGCAATAGGACCATCTATTAAGCATATTTCTTAAAGTTAGTGAAAATATTCTAGCCATGATATTTGTACGGCAAAGCCATCAATAATTTAAGGGATTTGATTTGTCACCGTTCTTGTAAATAGTAAAAAGCAACTTTTGTCCGTTCGTCCGGGTAAATACCGAATCCGAAAATATGTTTGAAAATTTTCGTTAAGTACGGCGATAAAAATCTTAAATATCAAGGAAATCGGCACATTTTCCTCTGATCGCGCAGTTTTATACTTTGATATATTGATAAACGTTTTACAAATTTCATCCACAGTACAATTGCAATCTTAACCATCACTATTAGTTTTATGGTTTGCGCTTGTGCTGTCAATGTTATCACGTCACGTAAACGGCTGTCATTCGGCTGTGAAAGTGATTGGCAAATTTACGAAAGCGCCTGCATAAGGTATGGGATATTTCCCCAATAATTCGACAATCGTTTCCATCCTACGCGATGTCCGCCCGTCCGTCCATCACAAACTGCGTTTCCGCGCGATACCTTAGACACTTATGATCCGATTTCGATGAAATTATGTGGCACCCCTCTAGTATAGACATGTGCATATTGTTAAGTCGTTCCGCGCTTCCAGGTGCAAATACTAACTCCTAACACTTTGCATGGATGGAACAGTACTTTCCACCCTGAGGAAATCTGTAACTAAATTCACAATTTGATAATCTTGTGCATGTCCTCCTAAATATCATGATTTTAAGAGTGAATAAGAATAGTAAATTTAAATTAATCTGGCTCGGCATTTTTAATATGTTATGATTTGCTTGATGTTCGTCTTGTCATCTATGTAAGCAATAAATAATAATTGACTTTATACTGGCTCTAATTATTTTTTTTAATTTAACGTTGTCTTCCATTAAAGCGACGTTGTCGTTCCTTTTGAAAGAATGAGGTATGTGCATTCTCTAGTTAAAATGATTTTAACGTCATTTTAATATTCAAGTGTCAACTATATACAGCTCTATGCTCGCACAGCTATACTTTGTCATGTAGAAAAAATTAAACGCTGACACGTGGGAAAGGCTGTTTGTGCGAAACGAAACTCTTCAACCGTGAGTGAAGTGTTGGCGTTATAATAAGCTAGCGTCTGCAACTTCAGTTGCTCTATTATTTATTCACATGTTGTTGTGGAAAAAAGATGTACTTCGAAGTCGGATATTTTTTTAGCGATATATTCACCAGTATCGATTACAGAACGCCTCATTGCTCCACGAGTGGTGCGTATTAATACATCGATTGTGAGACTCTTACCTGCAGAGTGAATAAGAAGTACCCCCACCCTCTCCAAGACAGATTTCCAAACAAACCAACTACTCCATCTTGGTGGTCTGCGCAAATAGTCTAACAAAGAGACTGATTCCCCCCTCTCATACACAGCTGCATAGATTTGCAGCGTCACGGTGTTGTTGTTTTGGTATCATAACGTGACGTGAACAACGATACATCGATTAACTCTGAATTTAATCGTTGAAATGTATACGCGTTGTATTGTTCATTCAAATTAATTGATACGCAACGGAATGTTGTCGCACAATTACAATCAGTCAATGACCAAACATACACGTCTAAAAGTCGCAATTCTATAGCTGCCTAATCAATTAGCGCAAATCGCATTAAACTCGAGTGCATGCATAATTACTGAATTTTTGTGTATTCAAAAATAAGTTTCTGTTTATTGTTATTGGTCGGTCAATTAACCATAATTTATACCAAGTGCTTAGAAAGTTAACGAGGGCTGTAGCCGTGATGTAAAACAATCATAAACAATTTAATTGTAAATCTCTGATTATTCTCCTTTAATTTAACGTTTCGGCATAATGCCTTTATCAAAACAATGGAAACTATATGTAAACTACATTTTTAGGTCGTTTGACCGCACAATTTAAATAACAAAGTAAATGTTTTTTAACGTCAAATGACGGTGTACATGATAACGTCATAAATAACGTTATCTAAAATGGCGCCAAAAAATTGTAAAAATTTGCCAAGAGTAAACTTATTTAATGAATTAAATGATATCAATCCATATCTACGGAGAATATTTTACAATGATATATGATTAAATAATGATGAATACTTGCTTTTCTGTGTATCATATACACAATGTTGATAAAATAAATTGCATATAGTACTATTATTTTTACATTCATTTATGTTGATGATAAATATAAAATGTTTTTCACAAATATGTTTTACTAGATAATTTCTCGTAGCAGGACATCAAGTTGATTTTTTGTTTTTAATACATTTGGTGATTGTGTTTCAAACTTCTTTATCAATTCCAATTCCTGCATAGGTTTGTAATAACGGGAACTGTCTCTTATTTGTATTAACACTGATATACCCATGTCCTGCCCTCTGTAGTCAGCACCATTGAAGTTTTCTGAGATTGGTTTATCTCTCAGTAGCCGCGCGTCAGTCTCGTGTTCTTTGGCACGTTCCTTTAACGATCTGCTTGTCTCTCCTACGTATACTATCTTCTGGCATTTAATACAAAATATACCGTATACCAAGTTGTAAATATAACAGTTCTCTGTTATATTGCTTCATTTGAAATTTCACTTCTTGGGTTGTTATGAAAACCTCGTTTTAACATTTTACAGACTATACAATAAGTCTTGCATGATTTTGGTATTTGTTGAAAACACTTGTTTATTTCTTTGTTGGTTTTTCAATGAACTAAAATGTCATCGATATTTCTATTTCGTCTGTATGCAACTATTGGTACATCTGGGAATACATTTTTCATCACTTCCTCAACGGTATATGTCACACTTAGAGATAAAAAGTCATGATATGCCATAACACAGCTTTAATTGACTGTAACGTTGTTTAGATCGTCCATTATGCATTTATAAAAGAATTTACCACAAATGGCTACCATGAGGAGAAGGCGTATGTCGTGTGACGTGTAAGAATGAATACATATACATGTCTCGATGGCTTTAAAGACTATCTTTTAGTATATTCAATCTAAAGCACATGGTTTGCTTAATGTTAAAGGCATACGTTTGTTGATCATCGACCAATTAATTCAAGCACGCAGAATACGAAGATACTTAGAATAAATGCACGCAAATTACGCAAATGCCATCTTGCCAACTCGTGTGCATAACGTCATCTTTAATATTTCGAAGACAGTATATGGTTACAATGTTGTAGAGGAAACGATAGGAATTTCTCGTCCAAATTGGTTGCTTGTCATCAAAAAAGTTGGTAAACATGAAACTAGTGGTTGCTTCACATCAAATTTGTTCTACAACTCTGGGAGACACCGGTTGCTCAGCAGAGAAGACGTTGGTTGTCAAGGAAGACACTGAAAGGTTGCATACTCAGCACCTTCCCTGACACCACCGCCCAGTCAACGTTTGAAAAAAAAAAACTACAGCTTTAATAATCGCTATACTTGTTTTTGTAGATCCATAAATTATACATGTATGTTTTTCTTTGTAAACTCAATTTGCTCTTGGCTCTATTAATCTCATCGGTTCAATTCGACACCGTCCATCATGCGACCTTTGTTTCTATCTTCGTTTTCTTTTCTCCATCCATATGATCTTTTTTAAGCTATTCTATTATTCACAGTATCGGTGTTTCTTTTGTCCGTTAATTTGACTTCTCCGACCAATCACCGATTAAGAATCCCAGACAGCAATCAACAGTTTACGTACACTTTTAATACCAGATTCCATGCACCAGATTGTCTGCCTACCTTTCGTTGACACCATCTAATTGTAATTTACATTCCACACATTTTTCATTTGTCCATTTTTTTTATACGTAAATTACTGTTTTTAAGATGAACATGCTAAATTAGGAACAACTAACCAGAGTGAGGTAAACTCTATACAATTTTATATGTTGTTCTCAGTTGAAATTAAAAGCAAACCAATCTTTAAATGTATCGATGAAATAAATATAATTTATACTTACCTTGAAATTTATGATGCTAACTGTGAACTTTTCAACCATGACGTAAAGGCACTGAAAATTAATTATCATAATATCCTTGCTACTTTGTCATTCGTTGATTCAGTCGAATTTTAAACTAGATTTTACCTTCGTGGAATGCACGTGATGGGTGCATTTGATTCGCGAATGATGATTTTCGAATATTAAAGTTGATTAAAATAGTGTTTTGATTGAAACATTACAATTAAACTAAATATACTATGGTGGTCTTTATTTATGAAACCCGAAAGTACCTCTATAGCTGGTTTTATTTTGCAATAGTAAGTTTTGCCCCTCGATGGTGATCGGGCGATGCCAAGTATTTTATTCCAGATAAGTTAACCTCTTTCTTCTTGTAGGTTCATTACCTACATTAATATTATGTGTTTATATTATGCAGCTTGTGCGCTGTTAAATTAGGGACGCTGACCCTATATTTGTAAGTGTTATTATACTCTAGATCGATAACAATTATTAAATCCGCCAATTTTTAAAATAATTAAGTTCCCTACAGATAACACAATTTAAGCCCCGCCCACATGAGAGACTATCAACTTTACCTGCAATGTTAAACCATTGGTAAGTCATGCGAACTTGGAATTATTTCTTGAAGGAATGTCGTTAACAAGTAATCAGACTCATCTTATATCACATATTATAAACAGTCGCCACCGATAGATTACCTAATTATTTGAATCTTCCAACCACTGTCATTCTGCGTGTATTCCTACTACACTATGTTTACGACGTTCGCCTACACCAACAAACCTCTGGATCTGGAACTAACTGAGGTCCCCACCTGCAGGTTTATGTGGCAGACCAGCAAACATAGAACACATCCTATCTTCTTGCAATCATATAACAGCAACTCCGGGCGCGAGATACCGAATGCGGCACGACATGAACCTAAGCGAGTGTGCAACCAGCCAAAGAAGAAACCACCAATGCAGACAAGGCTAAGCATCATCAACTTCTTAAAACACGGAGGGTCAGCACCAAGCAAAACATGTCTAAATATTCAGGCATCATAGGTTCAGCAAGAGACTGGGAACTTATGGAAGATCTGAAGAAGCCGCTGAGATTCCCAGCAGACGTCGCCACAACCACTCTACATTCTGCTGTCACGAGCAACAAAGAAGACAGTGCTTCTTGAAACTTACAGTGTCATAGATAGAGCGAATTGAGGAAGCATACGAGCGAAAGAATGCCCAATACCATCCGCTACTTGATGAGTGCCGACAACAAAGGTGGAGGACCTGGAACCTCTCTGTAGGGTTGGATGTCCAGGCTATTCCGGGCAGTCAATCTTGAATGCATACGGAGTACTTTGCATCACTGAAATGGCAAGGAGACGGGCGATAGCAGATGTTAGGCAAACAAAATAAGCCTCAACAAGTTATGGCAGATGATAGACCAGCAGTGGACAGCTAATCAGTCTCCGATCGAGATGTAATCACCTTGGCCGGCGCACCTCCGGAAGATATCGTGGACAACGCCAAAACGTTCAATGAAGGAGGACTCCACTTGAAGAAGATGCATGGTCCTCATCCATTGTTTATAGGTCATCTGTTGTGCAAGTTTCACAAACATATGAATTTTACATTTAAAAACAGTTGCACATTGTGGAAAAAACTAAGATTAAATGTATGTTACATTCCTTTAAAATGTCATCGACTTTTGGTGCCAGCATCGCCTTGGTACAACGCTATTTTTTATTGTTTATTAATTGTCGTATGGGTCGGTTTATAATTGATCATAATAATGTTGTGTCTAGCAGTACCTGGTTCATTAGAATTAAAAAAAAAGAATGTTTGTTTACTGGACTTTCCCTTAAAAAGTTGTTCATATCTTGTTTATGATGTTTTTGTCTTTTTTGTTCATGCTTCTGTTTAATCTTCTTTCTTCATTGCATTAACGTGCAAAACAATGTTTTAGTATATATCATCTTAACTCCGACTATGCATGCAGTTTTTATATCTTCAAAGTTCAAATTTTACTGAATACAAAACCTCCGCAAAAAAGAAGCTTGTCAAATATACTGACGCAATTACAAACCACGTGATAACTGCGGCCATTACAAACCACGTGATTACTGCCGCCATTACAAACCACGTGATCACTGCCACAATTACAAACCACGTGATCCAGACAGCAATTACAAACCATATGATTACGGCCGTCATTACAAACCACGTAATCACTGCCACAATTACAAACCGCATGATCACTGCCACAATTAAAATCCACGTGATGAGGAACGATTCATATACAAGGTTAGTGTTGAATACACATAAATGTATTTAGAGAGGCTAAGAAAATCTGAAAAAGATCTATGAACCTTTGCGAGTGGTTCGCGTTTTCGTGCCGAACAAATAAACTTATCTGGATTCAACAATCACCTGTTCATATATTTAAGGATCATTTTCTAAAAACAAAAGAAAAGGGCTGATGTTGCCAGAAACAAATGACTTCATCTACACGAACAAAATGAAGTCATTTTCCACTATTTATTCCGGCCATACTGAAACTAAGCTAAGGGTACTCTCCGTACTGCTTTTTTCGACAATGTAATCCTTTTGAAGATATTAACCTGTTTTTGGTTTAACCTTGCATTCGTCAGTTATTTTCACATGTTCATTTTAACTGATTTTCATTGAATTGCTATAAAAATGCAGTGTGATAATCCTTGGAGATTTTACTTGTGAATAATTTAGTAAGTAGTAATTTTGAAGGAGTAAGTAAAGAAATTAAAAACTAATAGTTCTCTCCCGACCGACCGACAGAACGACCGACCGTATGTCCTTCCGTTCACTGTAAGATTTGTGACCAGACACAAACATGTCGTGCCTTTGTTTGTACTTTGCAGGTAATAATATATATGTGACTCAATTAATCAAAATTTGCTTTGTCTGTCGTTTCCTAAATGCAAGATGCAGTCGGCAATGAATCGAGACATCATGGTGTATAGAATACCTGTACAGTCTCGTACTAGCCTGTCAATATTAAATGTAATATTAAATGTACAATAAACCATTTGAGCTGTGCTTACCGCATTTGCGAAAAGTGTTATCTCAGATTGGCCTGTGCCGTCTACACCTGCTAATCAAGGGCGACACTTTCCGCTTTTATTGTACCATTCGTTTAAAGGAAAGCTCTTCTGAATGAAAATCTATTGTAGACGGAAAGTGTCGTCCCTGATGTGGCATACACAGGCTAATCTGGGACGAAAATGGACGCACATGTATTAATACCGGCTTATCAAGAGCGAGACTCTTTTATTTCTGTGGATACTAATCATATTTCTTGTGCAGTATTCCCGTTTTCTTAGTTCTTTCTTTAATAACTTTAACTGTTGCTTTACAAAGATATGTATTTTATGATATTGCGCGACAGTACTATAAATTATGTTTGCTTATGTTGTTTAGCAACCATTGTCTACACGACAGAAACGTCATTAAATTTTAATAGACGTAGCATATCCGTACCTTAGTTGTTTTATTATAAAACATCATCATGATTTTTGTCTGTTGATAATTAAAAAAAGACGTTCGCATATGCAGAAGCACAGTCAGTACGTTCAACTCGTTTGATCAGTATTGTTGACCGGAGTGGTCGGCATGCCTTTAACTTCTCTGCTGAGACATTCCCGTTTATAGCGCTACAGGTAGCAGACCACAGAAGGAAGCAAAATATTCGCATTGGCCCCGGTCAGAACTTGAACTATTGGGAAAGAGTATGTTTTAATGTCAAATTTGAGTATAATAGGTCTTATTGTACCCCCAAATTGCATTAAATCCCAAGATTATGACCATTTTCAAATGCGAAACTGTGGGGTCATGACCTCTTCCCTTACGTTTGTTCTTTGTTAGTTTATTTGGGCTGGCAAGGGATGAAACCCGCGATCCTCAGATTTGTAGACCTGCTCTATCAGAAGCTTAAGGATGTAAAATGTAAAACACTCAACCTTAAACATTCAAACTTAAGCTTTGATTGTTTGGTTGAGTGATGTTTTCTCCGTTTTGAACAGACAATCAGTCATATTACGGTGGTCAGTTAAGAAAAGAACACTTTTCCGGGGTAGCTGGTCACAGACTTATGATAACTGCCCTACTTATATCAGAATGTTAAAGTTATGTAGTCGGGCCGAAGATCTAACCGGGGTCCTCAGATTTGTAGTCCTGCGCTGTACCAACTACTGCCGGCATTAATCAAGAAATGTAAATATTGATATCGACAATCAACCTTTAATGTTTAAACATGTAGTACGTTATCATTTCTATCGTAGAAAGCCGACACTAAAATCAATACAAACTTCTTGACTAAAATTGGACGGTTTATGTAAACAAATGCGGAATATATTTCAAACCGTAGGGTGTGCTAAATTATGTAGACAGACATTTAAAATAAGAACGGTAAATACACTTGTATTTTAAAAATACATCGACCTTTATTTAAGAACCCTTCTTCACAATGTAACATGTCGATAAAAAACATACGTTTAAGAATAAAGCACAATAGATAAATATAAAGTGATCGTGAGTCGGACACGATCTGAAGTCGGACGTTTTTGGACCCGTTTTATGTCGAGTTAACACAGTTCAACATGTAAACAAGTGAACATTAACCGAAATAAATATTTAAATCAATCAAAAAAGTTGTTTGTCTGCGGTGGCGTTCTTCCCAGCATGCCTGAAGACCATTTCTACAAATAACCTCACGGGAGTGAATTTCAAAATTACGCAAAACAAGTAAGAGTTGTTTGCGTTTGAAACAGTTTAACACTGTTCAAATCTGTTTGAGCAATTTACATCATTGTTTAAGCTGTAGATTTATGATCATTTTGTAAACTTAATTACAGTTTAGTCGTAGTTTGTTTGAATTGGTCAACACATTTCCCCACCCACAACATGAACCTTTTTAAATATTGAGTCGGACAGCAAAACTCATTGTCAGTTTTGAATAAACAATGTGTTAACCTATAATAACATATGAACGTCTACAGATAGGTCTACAATATAGAAATAAGCCTATTTTATGACGTGTTTACGTGGTACTAAATGCAAATGTTGACAAAAAATTCACTTGCATTTCAAGGAGGACCATCTGCATCTGTGAAACTCCGTCTGACACTTTTCTAACAAACTTCTTGAATCTGTGAAACACTACAAACAAAATCTTGCGAAAAACACCTTGATTTGTAAAATAGGATTTTAGCAGATTAATACAGCCTCTTTATTGCATTTTTGTTGACATGCTGTTAATATTTGATTTTAAAAACAGTAACAGTAATTGTTTCAGGTTCTACAATTAAAAGATTGTCTCCCTTTAATTTTATGGAATATTTATATTACACAAGTGTGATCCTTATCCAATAAATCCTGTATCATTTTTACCTATTTTTGTATTTTTAGAGGGTAATGTGTCTGTTGCTCTAAAATGTTTTTTTTTAAACTGAAGATCTAATACATGGCGCTTTTGATTTGGGTAAAACTTTATTCCAACTATTATGAAGAGTTAATGACCAGGGTTCATTGGTGGTAAGCATCCTATTGAAGAGGCGTTTAAAATATTGTTGATTTAAAATTGTACAAAGTTCAAGCTAAGATTGTGCATCAATTTACACAAGTTAACTAAAACCTTTTTTTAAAAGCAGGTTAAAACTGTTACATTAATAACTATAATTTTCATAAAAAGAGCAAGAGTTATTTTCTAACATATAATACTTCGTTATATACATAACTGAAGTTTCTTTGTTGTTTATATTTTTGACAATCGTTGGTTTAATTGCTATCTGCTTACAATTACAGACAGTTGTTACATTATGCTTTGAATTTTATTTTTATGCTTTTGTGACAGTCGTTTGGATCAACTATTTTCTTTTTCTTTACAATCGGTTTTGAGCGAATGTGTAATAAATTTTATAACATGAATGACACGTATATATTTTCCATGTCCAGAAAGTATGCTCCAAGTTTATTTTTTTTTTAAGATTTAATTCAATACATTGAACATGTGTGCTGGTAACACGTTGCTCTATTATGTGTTATAATATTGGATCTTTAAATGTTTCACTCCATTTTTAGCTCACCTGAGCACAACGTGCTCATGGTGAGCTTTTGTGATCGCCGTTTGTCCGTCGTGCGTCGTCCGTTGTCCGTCGTGCGTTGTGTGGCGTCAAAATTTGCCTTGTTAACTCTTTAGAGGCCACATTTATTGTCCAATCTTCATGAAATTTAGTCAGAAGGTTGGTCTCAATGATATCTTGGATGAGCTCGAAAATGGGTGCATTTGCTTGAAAAACATGGCTGCCAAAGGCCGGGGCATTTTTCTTATATGGCTATATATATGGCTATAGTAAAATCTTGTTAACACACTAGAGGCCAGATGTATTGTCTGATCTTCACGAAAACTTGGTCAGAAGATTCATCCCAATAATATCTTGGACGAGTTCGAAAATGATGCCGGTTGGTTGAAAAACATGGCCGCCAGGGGCCGGGGCATTTTTGCTTATATGGCAATAGTAAAACCTTGTTAACACTCTAGAGGCCACATTTATTTTCCGATCTTCATGAAACATGCTCAGACGATTTATCCCAATTATATCTTGGATGAGTTCAAAAATGGTAACTTTTGCTTGAAAAACATGGCTGCCAAGGGGCGGGGCATTTTTCCTTATATGGCTATATATGGCTATAGTAAAATCTTGTTAACACTCTAGAGGCCACATTTATTGTCCAATCTTCATGAAACTTGGTCAAATGATTCATCCCAATAATATCTTGGACGAGTTCAAAAATGATGCCCTTTGGTTAAAAAAACATGGCCGCCAGGGGGCGGGGCATTTTTCCTTATATGGCTATAGTAAAACCTTGTTAACACTCTAGAGGACACATTTATTGTCCAATTTTCATGAAATATGGTCAGAAGATTTGTCTTATTGATGTCTTGGATGAGTTTGAAAATGGTTACGTTTGCTTGAAAAACATGGCTGCCAAGGGCGGGGCATTTTTCCTTATATGGCTATTTATGGCTATAGTAAAATCTTGTAAACACTCTAGAGGCCACATTTATTGTCCAATCTTCATGAAACTTGGTCTATCTTGGACGAGTTCAAGAATAATGCCCTTTGGTTGAAAAACATGGCCGCCAGGGGGCGGGGCATTTTACCTTATATGGCTATATATGGCTATAGAAAACCTTGTTAACACCCTAGAGACCACATTAAATTGTATAGTCCGATCTTCATGAACCTCGGTCAGAAGATTCATCCCAATAATATCTTTGACGAGTTCAAAAATGATGCCGGTTGGTTGAAAAACATGGCCACCACTTGGCGGGGCATTTTTCCCTATATGGCTATAGGAAAATCTTGTTAACACTCTAGAGGTCACATTATTTTTCCGATCATCATGAAACTTGGTCAGAAGGTTTGCCCCAATGATATCTTGAATGAGTTCGAAAATAGTTTTGGTTGCTTTAAAAACATGGCCACCAGGGGCGGGGCATTTTTCTTATATGGCTATATGGCTTTAGTTAAACCTTGTTAACACTCTAGAGGCCACATTTATTGTCCAATCTTCATGAAATTTGGTCAGAAGATTGGTCTTAATGATATCTTGGATGAGTTAGAAAATAATTATGTTTGCTTGAAAAACATGGCTTCCAAGGGGCGGGGCATTTTTCCTTCTATGGCTATAGTAAAATCTTGTTAACAATCTAGAGGCAACATTTACTCTCCGATCGTCATGAAACTTGGTCAGAAGATTCATCCCGATAATATATTGGAAGAGTTCAAACATGATGCTGGTTGGTTGAAAAACATGGCTGAAAGGGGGCGGTGCATTTCTTCTTATATGGCTATAGTTAAACCTTGTTAACACTCTAGAGGCCACATTTATTTTCAAATCTTCATGAAACTTGGTCAGAAGATTTGTCCCAATAATATCTTGTTATCTCAGGTGAGCGACTTTGGGCATTTCAGGCACTCTTATTATCACTTATTATGTTTTTTATATTTTTGTTTTTAATATGAGTGTTCATATTATATTCGTACGATCACATTGTTTATACAAGTTCAATCTATTTAAGCGCAACACAATGTTTAATTTCTCTTCAATTAAAAAAGTGTTGAGTTAATGATTGTAAGTTATAAAAATAATGAAAGAAACATAAGATTCTTTTTTGGTAAAAACTATATTTGTCTACTTAAATCTTTTATTTTTAAATTGGAATAAATAACATAGTGGATTCAATATTAAGATGATTCACAATTAAGTCTGTTGGTAAAAGTGAACATTTTAGATGCTAAAATCTTTAACTTGTTTTAGTTGTTTACATGATACAAATTGTTATATACGATATATTTTTACATGGCTGCTGATATTGATATTGAAGTCAACATTTGTAAACAATGATTATACATTTTTGATCTGTCTATATTTAACCGTCTATTTATTTGACATTTTTGCACATTATACGTGATATTTACAATATAATATGTACTTTGAAATGTTTTTGATAAAACACGATTATCATGTATGCTGGAAATTATTTATGTTGCTAGTTTTATGCCAAAGAAACTTTTTATGAAAAATATTAGTAGTTATAAAGTTATAATATTACACATTAACGATCGTGAATATGATAAGTGGTTTACTTTCAAACCTATATACTGTAATATCACTATTTTTCACGGGACACTTATTTTGTTTGTACGCAACTTACACATTTATTTTTTGTTCCCCCAAAAAAGAACAAGCAGGTGCCACACAGGTTTCTTAAAGACCAACAGGACCTACCAGCTACAAAATGTTATAGTAAAATAACCCGTTTTTATTGCTGAGATAAAGTTGTTCATGATACAATATTAGTAATTGTAATTCGTGATACATACAGGTCAGTAGTATAAATGATTAAGTGCAATACATTTCAAGGTCATGCATGTATATCTGAAGCTATATAATACTACACAACATACATAGTACTTGTTTTATTTTGTTAAAAATATTTTGTTTAAATCTTGAACACATACATAGGTTTAAGTACATTTACAGTTACACACAAACAATTTAAGTTAATCAGAAATTGTGTTCTAATGGTATCTGGGCTGTTTTTGAAAATGGTCCCGCTCGGTTTAAAAACATGGCCGCTATGAGGCTAGGCAGTTTACCTGATAATATCAATAGTGAAACATTGTAAACACCCTGAAATTCACTTCCAATCCAATCCAATCTGCATGCAATTTAGTCAGACGATTTGTCCTCATGATATATCGGCCGATTTTTAAACTTATTCACGTATAGTAAAGAGTAGATCACTAAGTCAAATTAAATCAAAAGGTTGTTAGCACTCAACAAGTCACAATTTTAGTCAAATATTGATGAAACTTGGTCAGTAAGAACTTTTGTTCTAACAAAATCTCGGTCAAGTTTGAAAATGGTTCCTGTCCGTTGAAAAACATAGTCAACAGGGGGCGGGGATGTTTTACTTATATATTGTATTGAAAGCTATTTAACTCTTTTGATGTTTCATTCGTGTCCAATCTTGATGAAACTTGCTCAGACTATTTTATCTAATGCCATCTTAGCACAGTTTGAAGTTTGATAATAGCTTTGGTCCATCTAAACACATGGCCACAAGGCGGTTGGGTAGTTTGCCCTGCATGTCTTCAGTGAAACAACCATCCAAAAGTCTCACTTTTTGCTCAATCAGCATGGATCTTAATCATACATGTGTTCTATTGATATCCCAGCGGAATTAAACATTGTGTAAGGGTAAAAATCAAGTTAAGAAACTTCGCAATCCTCACAAAAGCTTAGCTTTTTCCTTGGTGTCTCTGGTGAGTTGCCTTCGCCTTCTTGTCAGAGTTATTGCCTTTGTTAATGTTTTTACTTAATTGTTGTCCAAAGCATATCTTGCAAAATATTTGAGTTACCAACTTGAAATTGTGTTATTTTTGTACGTTAATTTTGTTGGGAGCATATCAACTTGTATAGTAAACTTCTTCATCGAATCGTCAAGGGTCGGTGGTTTAATATATATACGAATCTCTGAAACTGCAAGAATCAGGTTTTCAATATTTGTTTTGTAATTCTTTGGTTTTCTTGACAATAATGCCCCTGTGGTCAAAATTGGCACTCCGTCAGGGTTACTCATTTTTCTTGTATGTTTAAAGAGGAAACGTTAGATAGGACGAGATGTTTGGTATGTAGCATGGAGCATCAAATGGTTGCTTTTTAACAAATGTTTTTCAAATCATGCTCAGGGGTCAAACCTGGCCATGTTCAGGAATCAAACGATTCATATGGACGTATATAATAAATAATAAATGAAACTATATGGGTCAGAAGTGTAATGTTGGTGTTTAACCTGATAAAGCGGTCCTCTACCAAGTTTCTTTAAATCGTGCCCACAGGTTTACAATTTTCCCCGCCCTAGGGGTAACTTGGTTATGATATATATAGTGCACTTTATTGTGATGTGGCAACTTAAAGAATCTTAGTCTCTTTAACCGCATGGCATAGAGTTTTGTTAGTGTGCATGTAACATATTTAAGTGTTTATCTGTAAATGTGTTCAAATCATGTCAAATTGTGTATCTTGGGTCAAAGTTGGCTTTTCCCCGGGGTTAAATGTTTTATATAGACGTATACAGCAAACAACTTCAAAACTCTCTGAAATCGGGAGGATCAGGTTTTAATTATTTGTTGTGTAACATTTCCATTACTAAGTTTGTCCAACACATGCACAGCATCATCATCGTCGTCGTCGTCATCATCATTATCATCATCATCATCATCATCATCATCATCATCATCATCATCATCATCATCATCATCATCATCATCATCATCATCATCATCATCATCATCATCATCATCATCATCATCATCATCATCACCATCATCATCATCATCATCATCATCATCATCATCATCATCATCATCATCATCATCATCATCATCATCATCATCATCATCATCATCATCATCATCATCAATCCCACACAGGGGTCGAAATCGACGCCACCTTAGTTTAACTTGTTTCTTGAATATGTATATATATATAGTGTAGTTTTTTTTATATATTGTTGTCTCAGACCATTATATCGAATCTATGTCACACTGAGTAAAACGCCTCGATAAAAGTTACTACACAAACATCACAAAGTCTGCACATAACAGATTTTACCTACACGTCTGAGGTTAGTGATCCTCTTGTTATGAAAATAAGACTGAACTAGCAATACCCTGACAAAGCGGCATTTGTGTGTTTAGGGGGATATTTAAGATATGACAAAACAGTTTTATTAATTTTCAATTCCTTATTTATTTAATAAATGTATCTGTAAATGCATTATTTCTTCTTAAAAAGTACATTAATTAAAGCTGGCTTGGAGTCATATCTTTGCACTCAGTTGATTTACAGTTGAAAATGCTTCCTGTTTATACCCATGTTTGAAGTTCACTTTAAAGCTTATACAACTATTCTCGTTGCTTTATTGATTAAACACATCCTGGCGTTGAAATATTTCCTTTTGAATGCCCAAATAAATCAACCGTTAACTCGAATGTATTCAAATGGTGTTACGTTACCCTACCATTCGCTTGGCAGATTAAATAGTGACTTTTGTTTACTGAAGTTTTAACCTTAAACATTCTTGAGGTTTATCCATGTTTGATAATGGTAGTGTTACGAGTTACTTTTAACGGACTGTGAACTATAGCTAGATAGCTGTGGTTTGTTCAGATGTTTACTTTAGCCAACCAGTATTTGTTATTTAAATCAACAGTCAAGAGATTTACGCTGATTATTTAGTAAAATTCATTCAGTAAAATGGCAACTTTTTCAAAATCCACCATAAACAAGGGATCTGACTTTTTCCAAGACTTCTTGTGCTCGACCTGCGAAGATACGAAACTGGATAAAATGGCTGATTTCTACTGTGAATCATGCGTGAAGATTTACTGTGGAAATTGTATTAAAATGCACAGCCAGTTGTTTACAAAACATGCCCCACTTGGAAGGGGAGATATGAAGAAATGGCCAGTGACCAAGACGGTGGAAGTCTTTCTTCTGAAATGCGATATCCACAAAGAGGAAAACCTTAAAATGTTTTGTGATGAACACAGAGAGTTGTGCTGCACAAATTATGCATTCCTTAATCACATGTATATATGTTAACTTTAATTGTAGACCCCAAAACAGTACAATAAGAAACAAATATAGGGTATTTCAAACTTCTGTGTAAGGAACTGGAATTATAAGACAAATGAATCAAGTTAATAATATTAGCAAAACATTTCCTATAGGAGGCCACCATTTATTTATTTATCTACAATATATACAAATATAATTGAATAGTTTAAAGCTTCTTTGATTTTGTAAGCTGTGATAACAATACTTGGGTTTTAAATTTAAATAAATGAATATTTGTGTATATACCATGTTCACGTACAGCAGGACTGAATACATTTGTATAATCTATCTCATTCTGATTTTACCAATGTATTTTAGATTCCCATGACAAAAGCTTTTTAAAATTGGTATTAAGGTATTTGTTTTTAAATAATTTAAACTGTTTTTTGCTTTTTTTTCAGACAATGCCAAAAGGTAACTCTTTTATCCGACAAAATAAAAAATAAGACCATAGACCTTTTCAAAGTATCAGTATCGATTCAAACTATTCTGGAAGACATGAAGAAACTTCAAGACAGCCATCAGGCTAGACTTAAATCGGTACAAAGTTCATATTATGAACAATTAGACACGATACAGGAAACTCGCAGAAAAATAAATACAGCCTTAGATACAATCGAACAGAAGACACTTAAGGAGATGAAAGATACTTTTATTAAACTGCAAGCCGCTTCCAAATATGATGTTGACAAATGCATAAGGTTTCAGGATGAATTGAAACAACTTGGAGATGCCATACAGAACATTAGTGATAAATGCAAACGTGAACTATCATTTACAACCACCTGGAAATGCAACAGTCTGAAACCTTTCTGAGGAAGAACTCTCTTCAGGCTAAAGTTTTAATAACATTCCAGCCTAACAATGAAATTGTACAGTACTTGTCCAAACTGTCAGGTCCCGGGAAGATTGAACACAGTTTCCAGACATTGGTAGGACACGATAATCCAAATTAGGTTTTCATTTTGCAGGAAAAATCTTTACAAAATATGAAAATATCAAGTGATTCAAAGCAATGCAATATCACAGCCATCTGTTGTTTTCCGGATGGACAAATCTTGGTAGCAGACCTGAGTAATAAGAACGTCAAGCTGCTTGACCAACAGTACCAGGTGGTGAGTCACTGTAGTGTGACTACACGGCCATTGGATGTTTGTCCAATCACACCCAGTGAGGTGGCTGTGGTTGGGGATGATAAGATCATACACGAGGTCCAGTTTATCACAGTCAAGAACAGGCAGCTTCTTATAGAAAGGAAGCTTCAGTTACAACATATATGTGGAGGTATTGCCTGCCACCAGGAAGACCTGTATATAACATCCAATGCTGCTCTGTACAAGCACACAATGAGTGGGAAACTTGTCAGCAAGATGTATGAGGATACATCAGGTCTTTTTACAGGTAGCAATCATAGTTAATGTATTTTCATAACATAAGGAATATGTTAAATAAAAAGATTCATAATGTAACATCAGTTTATTGTTACAGCCACTGTTAAGAATACAATGTCATGTTTGTTTTATTAAAACATTCACTGTATGACATGTCTATGGGTAGACACTGAATATTTTTATTTACTATTTGTAACCTGGAGTTTTTGGTGTATTTTTAACTGAGTTTGAATTAAAAAAACTGTCCTTTGTAACTGACACATAAACAATATTTAAGTCTATTTACACAAAAAACTATAGTTATTAAAGCCATTATTTGTATGGTTGTTATGTAAACTATTTCAGTGTATATGTTTGGACACTCTTTCGTTTCACTTTATTTCCTTCTGAGTTGGTGTGCAAGATTTTAATTAGTCAAGCACCAATCGCATACAAACATGTCAAACATTGAGATAAAACAAAACACTTGAACAAAATTTCCTTCCAAACCTAAATATTAATTATTATTGGATGTTTTACACATCTTAATAATATGTTGTTTCTGGAATTTTACAACACATTATTAATACAGTTTAAATGATATTTGTTATTAACTACTTATAATTCACTATCTTGATGTTTCTCTGTTTTGCAGTACACAAGGTTGCTGTGAAACCCACAGGGTACAAGTTGTACATCACTAATCTCTCCCATAACAAGCTCCTCACCCTGGCCAGGGATGGGTCTATCCTTGCAACCTTCACTGACCCTGAACTAAAATGGCCATGCGGTGTGAATGTAACCCCTGCAGGCCAGGTGCTGGTGGTCTGTGAAGGTCCATGAATACTATCCTACAGGTGGAGAATGAGGGAAGAGGAAGCTGGCCACTCTTGAATCACAGAGGGCTGGAGTGTTTGAAACACAATCAGTCTGCTACAACAGACATACTTCTTCCATAATTGTGGGACTTAACAGCAGCAGCATCCTGGTGTATAAGTGGAATAGCGTTATTTGGCATTTATCTTGATTTATGATTATGGTGATTTGAATGGTCATGAGATTGTGTTGTTGGGCTTTAGAACACTGTGTTATGATACAATGTAAGTGCTATTGCAGTTGCCTTTATTTTGTTAATAAATAATGTCTCTAGTTAAACGAATATCAACATTTTATAACATGTTCACACAATTTTGGATTTTTTAATGCAACTTTTCACACCTTAAAAACCATTATATATGGGTATGAATTGTAATAAGACATTTTTCACAATTTTAAATGTGTTTTAACATCAACATGATTTTTGCCATTTTGGTTAATTTTACAAGACTAATTTAAGAAACTTGATCAATGTATTTGGTATGATTGCATGATTAACAATACTTATATACAATAATATGTATGTACAAAAGTCAAAAGCTGTGTACAGCAAACCGTAAAAACATATGTGTTCAAAGAATGCTCGCGTATTAATAATTTAAATATTAAGACTGCTAGTATTCATGCAAGGTTTATATAATAAAGAATGATTTTATTTTATGTTTTCATTATGTTTTGTTTTATTTATATATATTTATACACGCATTATCAAAACTATGTATAAATACAATATTAATGAATAAATCACCTGACCTGGTGTTGCACCCCTATATTGATGTGGGTGTGATATGTCTTATAATGGGACTCAAATACATAACTGACATTAGTCAGCTGAATTCTTTTTGACCTGATTGATGTGACTGATGATCGTTTTTAAAATATATTTTTGGTTTAAAATACTGTTTGTACATACTTTTTAACTTGTTAAAAGCTGATTACTTTGAATTGTTTATAATATTATTGGTTCTCGTGCTAAAATGTTATCTGTATGTTTTGTTTAGTATATTAAGTTCAAATTCGGGGGTAACAGTGTTTCCTTTATATCTATTTAGTGAAAACAATATTCTGAAAACGCACGGCACAGCTTTTGGTTTTGGGCGAGTTTTTTTTTATTTAAATCATGCCATTATGTCCAAACTGGCGCCACCCTGGGGGGCATTTGATTCACACTTTACCACTTAGATACATATTTAACCCTTTACCACTTAGATACGTATTTAACCCTTTGCCACTTATATACGTTTTTTGACACATTTGTAGTCCCTTGGAAAGTTACATTTAATTAAATACATTTCTTACTAGATTAAATGTTAAAGGCTTCATTTCCAACCATTTCCAACTGATAAGCAACAAACAGCATAAAGCCTGAAGCGACTACGAGTTACTGCTGTTTGCACCTAGCTATTTTCACTTTGCTTCTGAGCGGGAAAGGGTTAAATGATATCTCTGACGAGTTTGAGCATTTTTGCAGTTGGTTGAAAAACATGGCCACCAAGGGGTGCACGAATTCTTATATGGCAATATTACAACATTGTGACAATTTTGTGGGGGTTGATTTAAATGTTTCCTTCCGAATTTTCTCGTTTGTTAAAATTTGTTGGTGTCGAGCGTAACTCTAAAAGTTTTAGCGCTAGAGAGATTATATTGTAAAAACATTAGCCATCGTGTGAACTTGCCAGAGTTATAGCCTCAATTGTGTCCCCTTTATAAGCAAAACAATACTTAACAATATTTAACTTGTTTCTTACGTTACTCAGAAAGTATTGCTGTTTGGCGGCTGAAACTTTGCAAACATATCAACCAGAATACATCCTTTACCACAAAGAGGCGGTCATGCTGCTAATGTTGCGGAGGCTTATGCTCAAATCAGCCAATAGAGCGAATGGAGTGTATTCATTCGGGTCTTCTAGCTTTATGTAAGGGTCATCTTAGGTGAAAAGCTGGGTTTAACAGCTACGCTGAAAAATAGTAATATATTGCATTGTGTTGTCTAGTTTATATTATATCACGTTATTGTTCCTTACTATTCCCTACCCTTTCAGCAGGTCAGCGTGCCCGTTAATCGTTTCCCCGTTTTCTTAGGAAAGAAATATCTTTTTAAAAGGTGTTTGGCGTATGCATTAATTTGCTGTGTTTTAGTGTTTTGTTTACCAAAGACACAATATTTGGATGGTACAGTTAACATGGCCTTCATAAATATTTTGTCAAAAATTCTGCCGTTTTGAATGTTAGAAAATAAATATATATCGTGCATTACAACATCACGTGTAGAACGGCCGCCATTCCACCTTAACCGATACCTTAATGTTTTTTTTGTATATATCCATGTGGGTAAAAACCCGCATGATCATTTGCCTGCATAAAGTAAACCGTTCATATAACGTGAAAACTGAAATTGCACTTAGAGTGATAGAATAAGTGAATCGGTGAAATTGTAACATTTTCTGCTTTAATATATACAATAAAGTGAACAATACAATAACATAATGTATAAGATATAATTAAGAGTAAAATTGAATTGACATTATTTATTTTCGATAAGTAAGTATAAAGAGGGATAACTGTTATGGCGCTGTTTCTATAATCACCTTTACGGAAGCATACTGTTTTATTGATGTCCTCTTTTTTCTTCGTTTTTTGTACAAACAATTTCTAATAAAGGGTTAATAGAATGAGGGCCAGGTTAATTATATCGTCAAATTTTGCAAATTGTGATCGGGCGTAATGATCACGTGACTAAAGGGACGTTCAAAGTAATTGGTACTACAATCTTAACCCGGTGTCCAAAGGCGAATTGAAAGTAGCCGACACGAAAGATATTCAGATTAAATTGATACCTCCGCGGTTAGCAGAAACACAAAGCATGGTCGATGATGTGCAACTGCGGCTAATGGATCATGACTTCTCAAAAACAATTCTGGCGTTCACGATTTATAATTTTATAGGTGTGTATTATGTTGGCCGTATAACAAATATATTTGTTAATTAATTGTATTCAAAAAGATAACAAATTTATTTTCGGTTGAGCAACATTGTTATTAATTTTGTTTTGGTGGCATTGGTGATCAATATCCAAGATAATTCAAACGTTTTTCCCTTTTGCAAATATAGACGTGAAACTTGGCATGCACAAGTATTGTGAGTCAGATTTTGAACATGGCGGTTGCGAATATTATATAAAAATGTGTTTAAAAGCGATGTTAGTTTTCATTTGTTGTTCTTTTCAACAAAATCAAGTTCGATAACACGTTTCGAATAATTATTTCTTTCGCGTGAAAGGCATTACTGCCAGCGAACGGGAAAACATATCTTACCAAACCAAACAACAGTGCGCGCTACGATGCATAGCGGGGTGTAAGAACAGTTATGATGTCGTCATTAGCGTATGTAGACATTTCGACCAGCTGAACACGACGTTGGTCGTCACGAAAACACCATCGACAGATTTTGTTTGGATTCGCAATGACTCAATTAGAATTAAAATTGATTGTTTTTGTCTTTCTTGTATTTTTTGAACGGACCTTTTCACAAATGTTGGCATGTATTGAAGTATGTCATTAAATGCTTTTTATTGATAACTGTAAACATTGGATCTAAAAAGCTCTGATAAAAATAAACAAGAATAAAATTAATAAAGGAAAATAAAGAAACACTCAACTGGGCACGAACCACTGACCCCTGGAGTAAAAGTGTAACGCTTACACCACTCGACCATCCTCAGTGCTCCTAACAAATATCATAACTACAACGGAAATTTGCGAATCTGAAACAATTTCTTTTTCAATCTACCAAAACGTAAAAAGGTCCCTTTAATAAGACAGAATTCTTTTTATAATCGTTCCTTTCAAATTTCCCTTTTTAATAACGTTGCTTCTTAATGTGGCGGAAACGTATTTTTGATTGAAGCATTACATTTTATTATTTCACTTGAAGGACAGAAATGTTCACTTATATCTGTGCATAGCAAAATCATTGTACACAATTATTGCAAATATACGGCGCTGTGACAGTTTAATGAAATGTCCTAAATTCATTATCATCGATGAAGCCATGTCGGTAGAAATAAAATAAAAAACACGTTTTATA
The DNA here is from genome assembly GCF_020536995.1 of Dreissena polymorpha. Lineage (NCBI taxonomy): Eukaryota > Metazoa > Mollusca > Bivalvia > Myida > Dreissenidae > Dreissena > Dreissena polymorpha. The sequence continues at coordinate 36,290,503 of NC_068364.1, forward strand.
TGAAATTTTGAAAAAAAAAGATTATAGTTTTATTATTATAGTCTTCCCAGTTCGACGTGCCGGCAACGATGGGATCTCGTTTGAAGAAGCGCCAGCGGTGTGCTCGAACCTGGGTGGTCATTTTGCGAACAACAACGATTTATAGGCGGCACAAAGACTAGGTTTTCATCTTTGTAGGTAGTTGCGACGTCATTTCCGTTGTTTCAGTTGTGCCTGTCCAATACAATTAAAAACAATTCATGTAAAATATTACATATGTTGATCCTGTCCTTGTTTGAAGCACATACGAGGTCAACGTTAATGAGACCAAAAAACGTTGCGTAGCGTTCGACAAACAATTTAGGTCAGGCTTGTGTATTTTGTAATCCAGATGTGGCATACTACGAAACAACTCATCCCGCTACAGCGCCCTTTACAACGGTACGAACTGCTCCGACTATGCCACTGGCGGGCTTCCGCCGTCGACGATCGTCGCTTGCAAGTTGCCGCCGTCTAACGATTATCTGTCGCCGGCACCGCTTGCGTACTGCGCTTTGTGAAGGGACGTGCATACTGCGTTATGTAAAGGAACTATCTTTGTCCAATTATGAAATCGTATTTGTTAAAGGGGGAATCTTTGTCTAATTAAATTAACGAGTATTATAAAGAGGCAATATTTGTCTTATTTAGTGAACGTGTTTTCTTAAGGGAATATCTTTGTCCAATTAAGTTAACGTGTTTCCTTAAAGTACAATAATTTTCTAATTGAGTGAGTGTTTTTTATAAACGGGACGGTGTTGGTATATATTTGACGTGTAAAAACTTTTGAAATATGATTATTTGGACTTAAAGCGTTTTAATAGCGATATGCGTGTTTTTTGTATTATGGTAGGGAATAACCGCCAGTCCACTTATGTTGCTTAATGACAATGGTATATCGCTTAATTAAAATAGTACATTGCTTATGACAACTCCGTGTTTATATATTACAAATTCATGTTGGTATATATGACAGATCCTTTTTGCATCGCGCTTTCCGCATAATACATTGCATCTTCCGTACGTCTTTGTGCTTCTAACATCACTTGGGGGCACACACCGCTAGCTTCATTGCATCCGTCGTAACTTGATGAATGTAAATCACATATTCTCCTGGGTAAAAACGCATCAACATTACCAATATGTTTATTCACGTTCTTTATAGTTTGTACAATAGTTAATTCACTAGTAACCAGGCAAGTGAATACGACGAAAGCAATAAGCACAAAGCATGTTGCAGGGTTGGTTGCAATAATTAAACTCCCAGCTGCTGACCTTCCGGGTTGCAGGGAATGGCAACGGATAAAGGATTTTCTAATGTTATCTCGCAGCCTGAAATCCAGGCGGATTTTAATCAGTAATATGAGCCCGATACATTGTTACATGGCAAATAAAAAAATCAAAAATATGGTAAATATGTCTCAAATGCATAAATTAAAACAACTGACGTGATATAGTGTGCATGCAGAATTAAAATATTTATACAAGTTTCAAACACGTCAAAATAAATATCTACGTTTTTGTACTGGAAAATGCCGAGTTATTCCTAAAGCTTAAAAAAATATTTATTGATCTTTGAAGTATATTTTTTACCAAAAGAAAAACTGCAACAACATAAAGGGGCCTTTTCACGTTTTGGTAAATCGACAAAATTAAAAAAAGTCGTCTCAGATTCGTAAATTTTCGTTTTAGTTATGATATTTGTAAGGAAACAATAATACTGAACATTAACCATATACATCTTTTGACGATTTAAAACCTGAAAAGTATAAAGCGTTGCAACGCGAAACGATTGAATAATTTGGAGAGTTCTGTTGTTGTCGTTATATTTTGTGAAACTACGAGGATTACTTATATCAAGTATACAATACATCCCTCATTGTATGAGCACGGGTGGCCGAGTGGTCTAAGCGGTAGACTTTTAATCCAGGACTCCAGTAGTCAGTGGTTCGAGCCCTGTTGAGGGTTTCTTTTTTTTACTTTTTTAAATTTTATTCTCGTTCTTTTACTGGCGCTTTTTAGATCCAATGTTTACATGTATCAATATAAAGCATTTAATGAAAAACTTCAATACATGCCACAATCCGTGAAAAGGCCCCTTTTCAATATGTACCATGTGTCCTCATTCAAATAAATGTGTTATACACTACTTACTTTCAACTGCCAGCATCAGACCAGACCATCAGACACTCGGTTGATAAAAAATAAAGCAGAGTTGCCTTTTCCTTTCTTCAGTTGTAATCGTCAATTAAAAACTTCCGCTGTTGGTGTTATAATAGATGTTTATCAAGTTATCAAACACACCATAAAGAAATGTATGTTTGCAAATATCTCAAGTTATTGGAATATGTTTGATACAATCTTTAGTTCATAAAAGACAGTTGTTCTTGCAGTTTGTGTCGATATCTTATGATTTATGAATACATTATTAAATACGCCTGAAATCGGTGCCAACATTTCACGTTCCGTGCACCATAACCGTATATAAATTTATCACGCATAGCATTTAGGCCAAGGGCACAGGCTGATTAAATAACGTAATTCCGATGTTTTTCACATAACCATAAGCCGCATAAAACCGTGTTGTGTATGCACTAGTAAAAATTCTTCAGAAAAAAACAAGTTATTTGAAGAAAAATCATCACTTACCGGCGTGTTTACAACCATTAACATCTATTTTTGAACCCCATAAAATCTCATGATCCTGGAACCTGGTAACATATATTGTGTTTTAACAACGTATTTGATTGATTGAAGTCGCTTTTATAAATATACGTGGGACATATTTTGTATATGATTTTTTCCTTTACCAGGAATAACTTTTAGCGGTACGCATGTACGAATAAAAGCTCAATAGAATAAGGAAGAACTAGTGACAAGGTATGACGCAACATGAAGTTACCGTCAATCAAATGCGACATTACACTTTGTAATGAGTAGTTCATATAAAGCAGAGAACCATAAATATCGGATTTATCAAACTCTATAATATGTGTTGGATAATAAACCACTTGATAGTTTTGTATTGATCACTTCTTGAATAAACAAAGAAAACAGTATTCAGCAACGTATACTGTAAATAACGCCGACAAAGCTCTCTGCAACTCCTAATGAACGATATTTTGTGTCAGACTAAAAACCTACAAGTAGTTCTTTTGCGTTGCAGTGCACCAAAAATTGCTGTTAGCTTACCATCTTAGAAAAAGCGAATGACGTTAAATTTGTAGACGTACACACATACGAAATATATTAATTTACTTCTCTAAACTCAGCGATCAATAGGTCATACGAGAGCCATGAAATGTCATCAGAACAAACACACAATTGTGTCTATCAGCGGTATTTATACTTGTCGTTAAGCACTTTGGATTTAGGATTTTTCTCACCAACAAATCAAAATGACTGCGGAATCGGCTTAGCCAATCATACATCATGTAATGACTTAAAATTACAACCATCAATTTAATGCATTTAGGAATAACAAATCATAAAAATAGTACCTAAGCGGCAAATAAAACTGTACATTTAAAATAACAATAACATTTCAAAATAATTTATAGAAAAACAAGATTCTGCATCTAATAATAATCAAATTATTATAATGTATTTTAATAATTTATTAACCTGAACATATTTGCAATTATGACAGACACAAAACTATTTCGGGAACAAACAATCCGTAATAATGCCTGAGGTAAATATTTCTATTAGAAATGGTGAAATAAACGCATATACCAGCTCCTATGAGCACTAAACGACAATGAATAGTATCGAAAAGTAACTTGTAGTTATATCATTAGACATATGTAATGTTATATCACTTAGATATGAATAATCGATATCATTTTTGCAAGATGACTGTTGGGCTAGGATCCTTGCCGTTCGGACATGAACAGTAAGTCTTAAAATCTAAGTTTTGTTCATCATCATTAGATAAAACATAGTTGAATGATTATTATCAGTTCATATGACACCACAGAACTGCAACCATTATTTGTTATGGGAAAGTATGATGGATGAATGAATTTTAAATTAAATAATAACAATTTATTTACATTATGAACTTACAAATAAACAACAACAACAACAACAACAACAACATTTATTCAGCAGTAAAGCTTATACAATCTCATAGCCAACATTATATATGCATTATACAATTTATAAGTAATGGTAGAAGATAGAAATTGGACGAAAGTGTTATGAACTGGTTAACATGGTTAGTTATGAAGGGAATACATAATTGCATATGATATTGCAACTGCACATCTTATATTTACAAATTACTTACAAGACATACGATAGGAAGAATTTTCACTATTATTTCGAGAAATAAACATTTGTGAATACTAATGTTATATCCGGGTGTGTCTGAAATACAATTTTAAGAATCTTATATACGTGGAATAGTTTAAATAAAATACTTTAAACATTAAAGTAAATTAAGTAATGCACTGTTACGTCATATTATAATACAATTCTTTTTTGTGTATGTTATGAGATATATACAACAAAAACAACAACAACAAACATCAATTCATCATATATGAATATATGTTGTTGTTTGTTGTGATGACTAAGCAAGATTATCTTTTACAGGAGTTGTTTTGCAAGCGTCGATCCCATAATTTTTGGACACTAAAATGTTTTCTGAATATCACCACTTGTATTCGAAATGTAATAAAAACGGTTTTGTTAATCAGATAAGAGATAATATTATTAATATCATAATTTAATTGGATTTAAAGCTTTGAAAAAGCTTTTTTATTTCGTGATACTTCTTCTTACAGCACATGAATTTCATCCCATGATATAATGCCCCCGACACAATGGAAACGTTCTTCTGATATTCATAATTGTACTATGCACATTCCTTTAGTGATGTAATTGACGCGAACGATATGCTTTCGTCCGTTTTCATGCATACACTAGGGCACTTTTGTTTTAACGGAACGTCATTGGCGACGTAAAATGAAAGTACCTTGGACTGGGTATACTATCTTAAGCCAACAGTTAGCAATGGATTATGTCCCGCTAACAGGTTATCGGAGTTGAAATTAGAACAGCTCAATATAAATTAGGTATTTGCAAGTGAAATCAATGCACATGATAATTGGACGTCTTTAATGAACGAGGGAGTCTTATTTTCGACGCAGCTCTAAACCCATGTCTTTACCTATTTCAAAAGCCAATGTAATGCTAGAGAAATTTCACGCTAGTAGTCCTGAAGGAATAAATCCTATTATTTGATTTGAACGAAATGTTCCAAAAGTTGGGGTATTGAGGTATCCCACAATCGAAGAATTGTTTCGGCAAATCGAACGTTTTTGTGATATTAATGTTCGATTTTGTTTGTTCTTTTCCTGGAACATTATGCAATATTCAGTATGGAGAAGTTTTTAAATGCCAAGCATCAGTTTCTATACGGACTTCGTGGAATACTATAATATTTAAGCAACTGACGAAATTGAAAATAAATCAATGCAAAAATGTGCCTCCATATGCCTTTATTTCTTTGATAATTAAATTATTATTCAGCAGTTTGCTAGTACATAATCAAAGGTTCGACAAATGATCGTACTTTTTTTTGGTCTTCAAATCAAGGCCGAGGCAGCTACATCGTCGTGCCTCTGTGTGCTTGTATTAATCAATTTTGAAAGTAACACGCGCAAGTTCTGTTTACGCAACAGATGTTAAAATACTTGAACTTAATGGAGATAAGAGATAACTTAAGCAGAAGACGGAAATTTGTATCAGTAATTTATGATTACTAAATATGAATGTCCATTTTAATCGCAATGTTGTCACGAACTTATCGGTAAATGCATGTGGATTTTAATTGTGGTGTTATGTGACGCGTGACGTTTGCATGACCACGGACGATTACGTATCGTTAACGTTCATTAGTCACTAATGGAATGCGTACAGTATAACGACTATAAGACGAACGTTTTCACTGTATCGGGGGCATTATAGAATGCGATGAATTCGAATTCCATGTGCTGTTACAAGAAAGATATATCATATCCTTTGCTGAGAGGTAGCAATTTAATTATTTCCTGCGAGCAGGGTGTCGGAGTGGAAATAAGAATTGCACAATAAGCATTTTTCGAGTTATGTTGCTCGTATTTATCAAGTTAATGACACACCAATCGTTAAACATCTGCGTTTGAAGAACACACACTTTTCATACTGAACCAATCTAAGAACACAAAACAGGCAAAATAAACATACACACTTCGTCATGGAGCACGATACAAACCTATGGACGGAGATACTGTCAACAATCTCTGGGTCATGCGAAATCTTTCACACCTAACTGATTATGTAGAAAGTGGACGCACTTCGTTCCATCTGTAATACGCCAACTCGGCGCCCGAGTCTTAGAGTACGGATATATCTTCACCAATAGAACGCATGTTAATGTTATCAGTACTAACTGTGATCAAACTCTATCTCATTGAAACACAAGCCTCATATTCACAAAGTATCCATTCAGGTCAGGTCGCGTGTGTTATAATCAACGTATCCACACGCCGATAAAATTAGTTTTTAATAAATCAAAGTTGGTAGACGGTTGTCTTAATATGAGAGTCACAAGACCACATTTATTTCTTAACCCACATAGTTAGGAATTAACATTCATTACACGCATTAGAGCTTTGTTGATTCATATAAGTCACGTATCGAAATTGCAACACGCGCACCAAACGATTATTCCACATATACAATTGATACATAAGCTGGCATCACTATCTACTTGGTAATAATAATCTTGTATAGGAATTATGAAACTACCGAATCTTAGAATACATATATATATTTCACCAATAGCATGCATGTAAATGAATCAGTAATAACATGGAAAATGCAACATACGCTATGAAATTACAACAAAGCAGTTTAGTGTTTAATTACAACTGCGTACAGGACCGAGCGATCTTTACTAATCGAAATCAATTTAAAAAAAAACTATCGCAATGACTGCGTGACTTCTTACAATTAACACAATTTGGAATCAAAAACAACTAATGTAGTATACTTGGTGTTTTTGTTCACTAGTGCTTGATTTATTGCAGGCATTTCGACGTAATAATAAGTACATTTACTTCTGGGTCAAATATTGTCTTGCTACTTCATTCGTTTCAAATATTTAGATAATAAGGCAAAACCTTACAATTAAATTCAATTTATAAAAATGAATTGTTACCGTATGTCAACTTTTAATGAAGCATTAGTAAACCTATTAGTTTAAATGTATACCGCTGAACAACCAAATGTTTATATTTGAACGGTTTGGCAGGACATGTTTTTGTCTTTACCATGAAGAAAACCCCCTTGATTAGCACGTTTACTGTTGATATAACCAATGATAAACACCTGCCGCTACAGATACATTTGCATCACCTGGTGTATTTTAAGATATCATTGTGGGATAACATTTCGCCCATAACTTGGTATGCACTTCATCCAATACGGTAGAAGGTTTAGTTCAAAAGCGGTAAGTAAAATGCGACTGTTTTCTTGTGCATGTTACTGACAAACAGGAATAAGTATACTACTTAAAAGTGATTGGTAGTGTTAAAGTGAATATAATATGTACGTTAATCATCGTTTTAAGCATACGCTTAGTGAGAAAAGAGAGACATTTACGAGAAAAGAATTGCCAATATTTCTTTTTAAAAAGCTTTATTTGAATAAAAATATATCATGCATATGTGTGTGTGTCTTAACAAAGCAAAGAGAATTATCAGGACTATTTGTTGATTTCAGTAAATACTGTTTAGTGTTCATGATGAAGTACTTCCACGAGTAGCAGAGCCCCAAACAAGATTTATTTTTTATATAACAAACATCATTTTATTTTATGTTCTTGTACGATGAATTTACCAATAAGTCGATGTATTTGAATGATATGATTACTTAGTATTATGAAGTAGCTAGACCATTTACTAGTGTAAGGCCCCGTTTTAGGATAAGACACACAGACGTTTGCTCATGTTTAATTCAACAATATACATGTCGGGAGGGTATATGCAAAGTATGAACAAGGGTAGTGCTTACTATAGTAAACGGCTGTGTTAGTTTAATACAATATCGCACCCAGCCCTGAATCTCCTGTAGACTCAGGTTCTATGGTGGTTGTGTTTGTCTGATCGACATTTATCATCAGCATGGTGTCCCATCGCCGTCAATGTTTCACGCCTGAGCCATGGACATCTCACAACATCTCGAGATGATTAGGTCACCGTAGCTTCAGTGTGAATGTCGATAGCTCTACATCTTCCTTGCTGAATTATCTCGCCTCAGCCACAACTAGCTAGACGATCGCTCTGCAGCTTGGTTTAGTTCTGGATATTCCGCCGTCTATCCATGCCTGAACACCCGACTGCTGACATCAGTCTGTGCACAGGTCCCTCTAACGCCTACTTCTATGGGGAACAACAACGTATGTCAGCCTCTTTGGTTGCAGGCTTCTAGCAGCTCTGTATACTTTCTTCTCGTAGGCCTCCATGATAATGTTTCACAAGGTACAGTTAAATCAATCATGATAAGTCGTTGCTCTGCCTCTGACCACAGCAAAGGGGACCGATGTTTGTCAGCACGATACTTGGCAAGACCAGCTTGTTGTCGAGGTCAATCTTCATGCTCCATTCTGATGCGCCTAGTATGAGGATTGAGGTTTTCGGAGTCGGCTGTCTCTGTGCAATTTCACCCGCTTTCACAATGGTGATCATCTATTGTCGAGGTGTGCTACAGCGTTCCTTTTTCCTCTCTGAGGACATTGCCGTGGCGGCATCTGTACCTTCCTTGTGACAGAGCTGTAGGGCAAAAAGAAAGTGCATGTTCTAGAGTGCCGGTACGGTCACACAGTTGGCATTAAAGGTCTGGTATGAGTCCTCAACGACAGAGGTTAGCGGATGATGGTAGGAGGTCATGGAGGAAGGAAAGTTTGATGGAGTCGTACTTCCAGATGTCGTCCCAGTTCAATTTTCTGAGGGCTGCATTGATCCATTCCCATGATGAAGAGTACAACAGGAACTGCGCATTCGGTGACAATTCCTTTCTCATACTTCTGCCAGTCCGTCAGCTGGTCATCTACGGAGAACCGGATTTTGATACCATCCAGGTAGCCCGTGACGATTTTTTGGGTACCGGCTGGGACATGGTAAAGTTGGAGGGATGTGTAGATCAACTGGTGAGGGATGGAACCATATGTATTGGAGAGGTCAAGTCAGACGACTGTGAGGTCATTCTTACTTCCTTTTGCTTCTTGTATCAGTTGGGTGATTGCACTGGTGTGCTCTACACAGCCTGAGAAACCGGGAACGCCTCCTTTCTGCACAGAGGTGTTAATGTACTTGTTGACTTTGACGTCTTCTTGAGATGATAGCAAAGAAAATCTTCCCTTCCACGTTTATCAGTGAAATGGTCCGGAACTAGTCGATGTTCTTGGAATTCTTTTCTTTGGGTGTGAAAATTCCTTCTGCTTCCTTCCAGGCTGCTGGTATTTCGCGTTTCATCCATACCACATTCAGGAGTCTCCGTAACCTGTTTAGTAGACGATGGCACACCTTGTTCACTTAGTACGGGATTGCGTTAGGTCCTTGAGCTGAACCTTTTGCTTCTTGTATCAGTTGGGTGATTGCACTGGTGTGCTCTACACAGCCGGAGAAACCGGGAACGCCTCCCTTCTGCACAGAGGTGTTATGTACTTGTTGACTTTGACGTCTTCTTGAGATGATAGCAAAGAAAATCTTGCCTTCCACGTTTATCAGTGAAATGGTCCGGAACTAGTCGATGTTCTTGGAATTCTTTTCTTTGGGTGTGAAAATTCCTTCTGCTTCCTTCCAGTCTGCTGGTATGTCGCGTTTCATCCATATCACATTCAGGAGTCTCCGTAACCTGTTTAGTAGACGATGGCACACCCTGTTCACTTAGTACGGGATTGCGTTAGGTCCTTGAGCAGAACCAAATCTTGCCTTCTTTATAACGTCCTTTACTTCCCCCAGTGTTGGCTCTGAAGTAATGAAATCAACCTATTGAGATGCTGCTGGTTCTATGCGATCACAGCTTCCTAGTGCGTCATTTCTACTTGAATCGGAATGCGTCTCGTGGAAGTATCATTCTACCTCTTCTACTGGGGTTTCGAGCGCTCCTGACCGCTCCTTTTCCAGTAGGTTACGCGCAAACTTGTATAGGTTAGCCGCGAATGCCTACCTTTTCATGGTCCGCTGCCTTGCCTTCCTCCTCCTTTTTGCCGCTTTGCGCAGATATTTAAAGGATCTCATGTATGTGTCATCATTGATAGGCATTGATAGGTTCACATGCTTGTATAGTATAATATTCTTCTATATTCAACCGACCCACCGCCACTTTTTACTGATTTTTACTTCTATGATAATTAGTGGAATGGGGTTTAATTTAAGTCTCAAACCGATGCTATCTGTATGTGTACTAATTCAAATGGCAAAAGCCTCTTCTCGTTTTTTAACCTTGCCATTGACAGTTGAAAATGTATCAGTTGCGATCAATCGTCCTGAAAAAATTTGCTAGTGTGACAACAGAACACGTGCCTGTTGGCGACACAGTAAACACATAAATTATATCATATAAACACCTCATTTACTTAGTCAGAGTTGCTTTCAAATTAATTCTGTTTCAACTAGTAATTCATGTTGGTTGATATAAACTTGCCTAAACGTAAATTTTTATTTTTGTTTTATTTTAATTTATCACATGCTCCACCTTTTTATGTTAAACAACCATTACGAATATTATATCTCAAAGATGTGTAATATAGCATTTCAAGCGTGTTGTCGGTTGTTTTTATTTCGAGCGTCAAATTGCGATACCCTTCTTTGCTTACATGACGTTGCAACGTCAAGTGACGTCATGAGTGTTCACACATTCAATTCTTATCAAGTTGTTGTCGTAAATATTAATAGAAATTGTTTTATTAGAGGTCGGGTTATCGTTGTACGCCAGCGTTGATGTACCAAAAGTATATACTTTTCGGGCATATTTGTAACGCCGTTAAGACCACGTGCTTGAGTAACGCCGGTGCAGTATAAAGTTTAACTTATTTATATTCTAATCTTCTTGATGATTACCGGTATTTTATTTTATTTTTCTAAGAAAATAACTTTCACAATCAACATGTTTGTCAATTTGATGTTTTTTAAGTCGAACTCTTGTATTATGCAGATAATTCGGCCATCAACCCACGTAGCGTTTTATTTTTTTTGTAATGTTGGGGACATTTATTTGTGTGACCGCTGGTAAAAACAGTTGAAGGCCCGGGAAATTTATTATTTTAGTATGTATAAGAAAAATTATCGAATCTGGGACTGATGCTGTTGATGGAAAACTATGGCAATCGTTTATATATTTTCACAGCAAAACCTTATTATTTATTTCAAAGACAAACATTTGTATGCAATAATAAAAATATAAAGTTTGTTTGGTTTGGGGGTAATACAATACACTAGTTTTGAACCATAGGGAAAGTTTGAATAATTTAAACAGATGAAAACTTTTTTAACGTCTTTGCTTAAATATCAATAATTTAAAAACACCACCATTTATACTATCTATATTTTATCAATAAAAGGAAGTAGATATCAAGAACAATTAGCATGCCAGTTTGTATATAATCATATGATTCACATCAATGTGAATGTGCCAAATCATCTTTGTATGATATTTGTACGTGAACGATTTTATTATCTTATTTAAACAGATAATTTTCAACAGTGACTGATTAGTTTGTTTCAATGTATGTTAAAACTCGCCGTCTGACTAAAAAGCGAATCCTAAAAATCCCTATCATACACCGATTTTACGTTTGATGCACTACAAAAACGATTAATGGACATTCAGATCATTATCAGACCATTCCTTGATTCAAAATAGCAGCTAAACATGTTGATGATTGTTTGGTATATCTCTAAGAAATATACTTTGCGCACAGTGTTAAATGCCACACAAATATTACCTTTGCCATCACAAATGCATATCTTTAACATACAATTGGAATATCACAAGTCGAGTTTCCTAGAGAAGGTTTCACATTTATGTCTGCAAAATGTCAGTTCAAATTCATAACTACCTTAGTTGTATGCTGATTTACCACTCAAATGTTTTTAGTGTTTCTTTTACACCAACCGTATGAGTTTTGAACCTGAAATTGTGATCTTGTAGATGCCTGACGCAGATCTTCGCACTTAACATACACTCGGAGTGAATACTGGCGAGAGGATTCCTATAGATATGAGAATTTATGTCGCAATGAAGCATTTCTTGAAAAAAAGAACTCAAAACTGATCGGAGAATATTGTTGTAGCAAAATGGCCGCCCTAACCAACGTGTTCAACGACAAGGAGACCAGTAACTGGTTTAAGGCGTGCTTAGCGCTCAATCTGACAAAGCAAGGACTGGTTAAATTTTTGGAAACAGAATTACAAAATATACATGCCGTTGTCGGCAGAAGTTGTGGACATTGTCACATCGAAAAACTCATATCATGTCCAACAATCCCATATTGCAAAAAAATTAAAAAGAATGATTGCCTTTTTCACAAATCACATAAACCTCAGCACTGCCAAACATGTGATACAGTGAAACAAAATATCGCATCAATGCACAGATTTGGCGCGCCGTCCTGGCGGAACACTCGTGCAGAATACTGGACAACAGACTACTGGGAAATAGGCAAATGTTTCCTTCCTCCCGACGGCTATAGCAGTGTATCTTCTGTTAAGGAATCCGACTTTAATGGTTTGATAAACATAATGCTGAATTGCAAACATTTCGAGAAGTGTTTCTCCCCCGCATGTCTGTCACCTCCACCTCCAGATCCGAAATGTTTGTTAGAAAAGGTAAAGCAGAAATGTTAATGTGTCGTGCTCTGTTAAAAAGGGTTTGATGTATGTGAGTAAAGTGTTGTCCCAGATTAGCCTGTGAAGTGCGCACATGGTAATCAGGGTCGCTACTTTCCGCTTTATGATATTTTTCGTTTGAAGGAAGTATCTTCTTAGTCAAAATCCAGTTGAGGCGGAAAGTGTCGTTCCTGATTAGCCTGTGCGGACCGCACAGACTAATCTGGGACGATACTTTACGCACATGCATTTAACCCTGTTTTCATATAGCGCGGCTCAAATGTTTATTTAGATAAATTATTGTGTTGCTAGTACGTGACTTTATCTCAGCTGTTAGTCTTTGAAGTACTTTGTACATGTCTTTTAATTAAGTTGATGCAAATTTCATAATTACTTGATTTGATAAGGTACGACCATGTTTTATATTAAACATTTATGACAATGTCACTGCACATTTACTGTCCACGTAAGTTGTCAATAAACATTAATGAAGACATTATTATACATGCTAAACTTTCTTTGGTTGTATGTTATTTAGATCCGTAAGATAGGCCGAGATGTACGTCATACAGCCGAATACAAGTTAACCGATGCTGATCTGCAGAACAATTTCCAAACATTATCCACGCTACTGACTGACCCAGTATGCCTGTGGCAAGATCCATCTGCGATGATAGCGCTAAAGAATCTTTTTGATGTAAATGTATCTGATGATTTGTTTGCCTTGCATTTGATTACACTGTTTGAGCACTTATTTAAATGCGTAGCTATACTTTAACTATGGACCTTCGGACTGTACACGCACATGCTTCATAATAAAACCATTTGACTCAGTTGCAGAATGATTGTACGTCCCAAAGCGAACTGGGTAAGCTGTTGAAGGAAACCATCCAAACACATGAACAGGCGAAAGAGGACTGCAAACTATTGTTTACAAGGGTGGAAAATACTCTGACAGAAGGCCTACACAAATTAGAAGTCGATATACACGCTGGAGAACAACGAATTAAAAGCATAATACACGATGAAAAACAACGCATTGAAAGCATGACACATGATGGAAACCATCGCATTGAACGCAAGAGAGAGGAAGTAGAACAACGCTTTGAACAAATGACAAATGAGGGAGAAAAACGCATTAGAATAAGTACAAATGATGGAGAACAACGCCTTGAAAGTAAGGCAGAGGAAGTAGAACAACGCATTGAACTAACGACAAAAGAGGGAGAACAACGCATTAGATTAAGTACAAACGGTGGAGAACAACGCCTTGATAGCAAGACAGAGAAAGTAGAACAACGCCTTGAAGGAATTACACAAGATGGAGAACAACGCCTTGGAATAAGTACACATGAAGGAGAACAACGCATTGAAACCAAGGCAAATGAAGTAAAACAACGCCTTGAACGTATGACACAATATGGAGAACAACGCATAACAAGCAGGACAAATGATGGAGAACAACGCATTGAAAACAAAGCAGAGGAAGTAGAAGAACGCCTTGAACATAGGACACAAGATGGAGAACATTTCCTTGAAACCAAGGCAGAGGAAGCAGAACAACGCCTTGAACATAGGACACAAGATGGAGAACAACGCATTACAAGCAGGACACATGATGGAGAACAACGCATTAAACGCAATACCCAGGAAGGGGAAAAACGCATTGACAACAAGACATCGGTTGGAGAACGTCGCATTGACAACAAGGTTTATCATGGGGAACAACGCCTTGATAAACAAATACGTGATGTGGAACAACGCCTCGAACAGTCAAAACATAAAAATGCACCTGAGGATTACGATCGAGGCGTAGCAGGTTAGTGAGAAGGTTAAATTTCCCCACACAAGTTTATTTCATCAAACGTCATAAAATACATACATATACAGTCGAAACTGACCTAACGGCCGCATTTACCAATCACCTGCAGACAACGGTCAGTCTGGAATCCCCCCGACGAAAAACACTCTAGATAACACCTGAAAATAACGGCCACTTGTCCATAACGGCCAACGGCCCCTTTATTCCACTCCGAAATTCAAATTTTACCTGAAATCAACGGTCACGCGTCAGTCGTCTCGAGTCGCGAAAATTAAAAACACAGCACATCATTTGTCCGTCTATTTTGCGGTTAAAGCGTATGATAGCGGTAATTGTCTTTGATATTATAAAAGCGGCCCGCTGCGAGTAAACACATAATACGGTGTTGAAACGGTTTGTTGAATTAAAAATTAAAATGCCTTTTGTGTGATGTTTGCGTACGAATAAATTTTAACAAACTTTTTGCGTCTTTTTCTTTGAATTAGAACGGTACAATTACATTGTACTATCGGTATATGACAGCGAATCCGCTTTTTAGACTTGTACGGACGTGACGTCAACGGAACGTGACAAGCTTTATTTTCTGAATGAAAGAGATTCATGAGCAAACAATTATACCAGCGTTGATAAACTCATTGATTTAGTTTAACAATATGAAATTAAATCAATCTATAAAATATTATTCTGTATTATTCAATTTGCACACGTAAGTTATTTCTGTTATTATGCTTAGTAAACGGCAATGAGCCTTTGTTTAACACCGTATGCAAACGACTGGGTGGGGTAACGACGTATCAATACTACCAACTGACAAACCATCTTAAAATTGTGATCCGAAATCAACGATCACCTGCGGACAACGGTCACTTTGGCCATTTTCCTTGACTGACCGCTGTTCTCAGGTTTGACTGTACAGAATTATGAACAGTTGAACAATGATTTCCAATCATTATCCATAATTCATTTCAAACGCAGCGTAAATAACACGATATGTGTGTGGTTTTAGCTCGAAACTTAATGTAATTGTTCAATGACTTATACACATGGTTTCGTATTCCTCAAGTAAATGCTCGTGTTTGTGCAACGACTCGTTCTATATTAACTGCTACCTAATAAATTTGATGTTTCACACATGGCTTGGTTGTTTATATATTTAGTCTTTGACTGCGACCCAGACCTCTGACTTCGAAGGAATCCAAATTATGACTTGAAACTATGAAAATAGCATTTATATCTCCGTAACAATAACATATTCAAATTTTAAAGTAAACACATGTGTTTATAAGTATCATGCAAGTTTATAGACATAACATATGCATACTATGTACTAAGAGGAATACTAGTTCAGCGAATTATCTTCGGTCACCTGTAATGCTTTGTTATAAGTATGTTAAGACTATGATCTACCACTTCTACTTGCAGTATTTCATCTACTACTTCTACGACGACGGATAAAATCACTGCTTCTACTTTTGATATCATTTCAGAACTTATCCAATGTATCAAGAACTATAACACCAGCAAATTAAGTCACGTAACCATATCTGTACTAAATGACGCCGTCGATGAACTATTACCAATCTTTATATGCCGCCAAAAATTAGCCTTGTGCGTAGAGAAAAAGGGATGTATACGAAAACAGGGATTACAAAGTACAAGGATATGTTTTCAACAGATGACCAAGTTAACACAAGAATATTCCTTCAAGGCGATGCGGGTTCTGGTAAAACCACATTCGCGACAAAGTTGGCCTTGGACTGGTGCTTAAACAAATCATGTGAACTTAGTCCTCCAAAGTCAAACTCTCAGTCCGATGACACAGCTCGTATGTTTGATGATTTAAATGTTCTGCGAGACTTTATGTTTGTATTTCATATCAGATTGAGAAATTCGACTCAGTTGACTGACGTAACAGAAATGATAAAAGAACAAATAATAAACAATATACACCCAAAAGAAGATCATAAAAATGCGTATGCGCTTCTAAATGAGATCATGAAACGTGAACGTTGCTTGGTACTATTGGATGGTCTAGATGAGTGGACCGGTTCTGCAGGTCATCACAACCTACCGACACTGGTTGAAAACCACAGCCGCTGTATACTGTTGATTACAACTCGACCTTGGAAATTGGCTAAAGGAAATGTTAAGAATTCTGATATTGGCCAATTATTTCAGCTAGAAGGAATACACGATTATTTCAAGCTGAGCAAAACTATTCTGAGTTTTATGGTAGATAAAGAGGAATTGGACGAAATACAAAACGCATTTGAGAATTACATACGGGCACTGAAGTTCGGCGCATTAATGTCATCCCCAATGATGTTTTCTGTCATCGTATGTTCATATGTAGAAAGCAAAAAACTGAAAGGCTCCATGTGTGAAATATACAGCCTCGTGCTCGATAGTCTTCTGAAGAAGACGAGCAGTAAAAGGGAATACTTTCAAAAACCTCAATTTACATGTTTTACAGAGACACAATATATACAACCAAATATTCACAACGTAACCGACATTGCTGAAGCCGCGTTTTGTTTGTTGTTTTCAGATACACAGGAACGTTCGATTGCATTTGGTGCTAAAGAAATATACGCTTTATTAGACGATCCACAAACCGAATTTGCTTTGAAAGCCGGCATTTTAACAGAAACAAAGACATTGTCTGTACTGAGATCATCATCAACGTTTTCCTTTATAAACAAAAACGTCCAGGAATTCCTTGCTGCTTACCATATCGCCTGCAATGAACACGTCATTTATGACGTCATTTCTGAAAACCTCAAACGGCAACCATATCTTGATATCAACCTAGTTTTATTATTCCTGTGTGGAATGAAAATATCGGCAGCGAATGCACTCTCTCAATTGATGGATGACTGTGCCGTGGCGGCTTATTATGCCAGATCCAAATGCAACTATTATTATCAAGAATATGTCTGCGATGGTTATATTGAGGGTGTTGCAAATATGCAGACTGATATTAACTTGCGACTAAGTCACTTTCGTTTCGGCATTTCGACAATGAACGCAGTTTTACAGAATATCTGGAATATGAACGCGCCAAATGCCCTGACATTATATGTTAATACAGATACAAAGAGATCACCTGCGAGTGGAGGGTCTGAATCTAGTATTTTGATTGACATTTCATCGTGCCACAAGTTGGAGAGATTGTATCTTTGTGGAAAATATATAGGATTCAAAGGTAAACTATACTATATGTCATTTGTATAGTTTCCAATATATGGTCTATTAAAAAATGACAACTGAGTCTTTTAGGATCTCAAACCTACGGCGGCATAGAGGTGACATTCACTCCTCTTTTTTTAAATTGCTCTCCTCGTTTTTCTATCTCGTGGCCACGAGGTAGCTATGTCGTGGCCACGAGGTAGAAAAAATACGAATGAAAAACTAAATAAAAGCGACGTGAAATTCAAAAAAGAGCGGTGCAGTAAATAAAGGCAGAGTGCATTAAACAAAAGAGGAGATAATTTTCGCTATCTCGAGATCCCGAGTTAGTCAGCCAATCAAATTTTGCGTAACATGTGTAAATATTCTGTACGCATATATACAGCTGGTCAAAGCAGGCAAGGCTCTGATATAACATACTACTATAACTACGACTGCTACTACAACAACTACTACTTCTACTTCTACTACTACTACTACTACAACAACTACTACTACTACTACTACTACTACTACTACTACTACTACTACTACTACTACTACTACTACTACTGCAACAATTACTACTACTACTATACTACTACTACTACTACTACTACTACTACTACTACTACTACTACTACTACTACTACTACTACTACTACTACTACTACTACTACTACTTCAACTACCACTACTACTATCACTACTACTACAACTATAAATACTATCGCTATTGCTGTTATAGCTCTTCCTCCTTCTTCTCCTCCTTCTATTACTACTGCTACTGCAACTGCTGCCGTTGCTAGTAGTAGTAGTATTAGTAGTAGAAGTAGTAGTAGTAGCAGTAGTAGTAGTAGTAGTAGAAGAAGTAGTCGTCGTCGTAGTAGTCGTAGTCGTCGTCGTCCGTCGATCGTCGTCCGGTCGTCAGTCGGTCGTCTGTCGGTCGTCCATCGGTCGTCAATCGTCCGTCCTCCGGTCGTGGTCCGTCGGTCGTCCATTCGGCGTCGTCCGTCGGTCGTCTATCGTCCATCCTCATGTGGTCCGTCGGTCGTCCATCCGGCGTCGTTCGTCGGTCGTCCGTCGGTCGTCCCTCGTCCAAACATTGGTCGTCCGTTGGTCGTCCATCAGTCGTCCGTCGTTCGTCGTCCATCGGTCGGTCTTCCGTCGTCCGTTGGTCGTCCGTCGTCGTCGTCGTCGAAGTGGTAGTCGTAGTAGTTGCAGAAGTAGTAGTAAAAGTAGTAGCAGTAGTAGTAGTAGAAGTAGTAATATAAGAAGAAGTAGTAGTTGTCGTAGTAGTAGTAATAGTAGTAGTAGTAGTAGTAGTAGTAGTAGTAGTAGTAGTAGTAGTAGTAGTAGTAGTAGTAGTAGTAGTAAACGTAGTAGAAGTAATAGAAGTTGTAGCAGTAGTAGTAGTAGCAGTAGTAGTAGAAGTAGTAGTAGTAGTAGTAGAAGTAGTAGTAGTAGTAACAGTAGCAACGACAACAACAGCAGCAGTTGTACCCGGTAGTAGCAGTTATAGTAGTACTAAAAGTAGTATGTTATGATATATCAGATCCTTGTCTGCCTTGAACAGCTATATATATATGTGTACGGAATATTTACACATGTTACGCAAAATTTGATTGGCTGACTGACTCGGATTCTCGAGATAGCGAAAATTCCCTCTTCTTTTGTTTAATGCACTCTGCCTTTATATATTGCACCGCTCTTTTTTTAAATTGTACGCCGCTTTTATTTAGTTTTGCACTCCTCTTTTTTCTATCTCGTGCTCGTGGCCACGACATAGCTAACTCGTTTCCACGAGATAGAAAAAAGAGGAGAGCAATTTAAAAAAAGAGAAGCAACGCTCTTTTTTAATTGTACGCCGCTTCTATTTAGTTATACACTCCTCTTTTTTCTATCTCGTGGCCACGACATAGTTAACTCGTGGCCACGAGATAGAAAAAAGAGGAGAGCACTTAAAAAAAAGAGAAGTGAATGTAACCTCTATGCAACCGTACAAACCTGTATAACCTGTAGTTTGTTTATTTCGGAATCGTATTATCATGTGAAGCGATTACTTTAAAATTGTGGACAACGCATTTACCGCAACCGTACATTGTAACATAAATGTTATATTTTATACCAGAATGCTCGTGATATTTCCTTTTTAATGTAATGCCTCTCGGTCTAATATTTAAATCATATTTGTAAAAGAACATTAGTTTGAGTATAACCTGGATATGTTTTTCATTTTTCGCTGAGCAAACAATATGTGACAAACAAATGATGTTTCGATCAGCTTGCAGAATATTCACAAATATGTGTAAACGTTAAATCCATGAAGAATATCAACTTATCTATAATAGAGCCACACTAACGAAACACTATGTCTCTTTCCTCAACATAATTTTTTTATAACGGTGTTCATCAACATTTTTGATGACGTCATTGTTAAAAAACGTGGGACATTTAAGCGTTCTTATAATTGATGTGTTAATTTGTTGAATTAGGGCTAAATTATAAGTAATATTTTCTGTTTTCAATATCTTATCGAATAATTATTTTACTCGTGGTTATATAAAATATTTTTCACACCAATCTATGCAAGTGTTGCATACAATTCAATAATATACCCACATCTACAAATATCCTTTAATAATGGCGCTACATACACACAGTATTGCGTAATTCTATTCAAATACATTTAATTGGTTCATTTGCATAGTTCATGTTCAACAGACCTTTCTTCTAAAATAACAACTTTGAAACATCAATGTAAAACGCATACTGTGTTTGATGAGTTTTTTTATTGCAAAACGCAAGTATTGTCGTAAAGTAGCATGCACTTTTGAGCTTGACTCTCTCTCTCTCTCTCTCTCTCTCTCTCTCTCTCTCTCTCTCGCTCTCTCTCTCTCTCTCTCTCTCTGTCTCTCTGTCTCCTCTCTGTCTCTCTCTCTGTCTCTCTGTCTCTCTCTTTGTCTCTCTCTGTCTCTCTCTGTCTCTCTGTCTCTCTGTCTCTCTGTCTCTGTCTCTCTGTCTCTGTCTCTCTCTCTCTCTCTTTCTCTCTTTACTCTCTCTCTCTCTCGCCTCCTCTCTCTCTCTCTCTCTCTCTCTCTCTCTCGCTCTCTCTCTCTCCTATCTCTCTCTCATATATATATATATATATATAATATATATATATATCTATATATATATATATATATATAAATATATCCGATGCCGTAAAATGCGCTACCAAATACGAAACAAAAGTCTATATTAACAAAATCTGCACGAGTTTCGATAATATAGAGACCTTTTTTTACAGAATATTGATATTAATATGCACATCATAAATTTGAGAAAAGATACGATAACGACCAATTAAGCGTTTTTCCTGTAACGTTAAATACAACACAACTTATTTGGCACAGTAGATTTAAGTACAAATAAGAAACAATTTTTATGTATGCCAATAACGATATATCTGGTGGTTACAAGGTAGAAATCCGTCTTTTTGCACTTTAAAACATAAAAATAATCAAGTTTGTCGAAAGGGACGTATACGTATAGACATCCTACTTTCGGTTTTAAAAGCGGTACCGTTTAAAAAATTATACGTTGCTTGCTAACCAGGCTATTGATTTAATTGTATCTATGAAATAAGAATATATCGGGTGGCAACACGGTGGAAATCCGTCTTTTTGCGCTTTAAAACTTAAAAATAATCGCGTTTGTCCAAATGGACGTATACGTATAGAAATCCTTCTTTCAATTTAAAAGCGGTACCGTTTGAAAAATAATAAATTACTTGCTAACATGGCTATAGATCTAGATTTAATGACAATTTTGCACACTTTCAAATTGCATCTATATGTATTGCTTAACATGTATTTCATTTCAAGGTAAGAGGAAAGTTGTGTGGCTTTAAGTATATTTCCCGTACCCGGTTGCACAGTAGAAACACGTCTATATAGGAAATAATGCCGTGTTATGGCAGTTAAAATATGGAAATCAAACAATGTAAATATGTTAATAATATGTTGCGATGGATTGTCTCCCTTACACTTTTAAATTCGTTGTGTTAAGACAAAGAGTGAAATACTTTTTCTATCTAAAACATCTAACATGAAGCATATTTAATAAAGAATAATTAACAAATACATTGAGATAATACATGCTTCAGTTGTACTTATACATTTTAACATGTTTAATAGTCGAACAATTTAACTTAGATTGCGCGTGTTTGAATTTATCTATTTTCTTAAACAGATCAACTTTTAAACCAGATGTAAATTGATTTTGTCATTTACAGTTTGGTTATTTCAGTTTATTTAAATTTGAAAAAATTACATAAAACGCGCGCCACTCACGACCAAGTCGATCCTTATTTACATCGTCGTAAAAATTGTAAATTGTAAAATAGTTGTTTTATTTTACAGATACTGGCAGTTCGGTCGAGGCGGATATTCTTATCTGGATTACTCTTAAAAGATTAGACCCAGCACAGTATGAATACTCAACCACATTACTTCCTTGTGTACAATACATTAGATTCATGAATTTAATATGCTCTTCTACCTGGCTACGCAGTCTGTTCAGCGCGCTGCTGACACTCGATCATGAGGTCGAGTGTGATTTTGTGAACTCTTACATAACATCATGCGTAGAAAACGCAGCCAACTTATCATATTCACGTTCAGATATGCTTTCAATGAAACGCTCATTCCTCCTCGCATCTATGACTTTTTTAAACAATACATTACACATAGACTGGATGGGGTATGACAGTCCCGGTCTGTGTGAGGCTCTCCGTGGTCTAAATATCAGTAGTCTGCGTCTGCATTATATGGTTACCTTTCTAGGTTGGTACCCAAAGTCATTGTCACTGTCATCACTAACACAACTAGAAACGCTAATCATTGAAGTGTACGATTTCGATTTCAATTTCTTAGAGGCTCTCCATGGTCTATGCATCAAGAATCTGAGTCTGTATAGTCAGGGTAAAAAATTTATAAACTCAGAGTCGTGGTTGGCGTCAATACAGTCACTCAGTCAGCTGGATACGCTTTCTATTGACGTGCAAGCTATCAATCCAAGTTTGTGGAAGGCTATTTACAGTTTGAATATCAGACGTTTAATTTTGTGTGGGAGGGGTCTGTTGAGCGGTCTGGTAGTAAATAATGGACCGAGTTTGGTCCAGGCTATCACATCTAAACAAATGGAAACATTTTATGTAGACGTGAATGCCGATCATAACCTCTTAAAGGCGCTCTATGGACTTGGTATCAAAAGTCTCAGCCTGTGTGACCCTGGAGACCGTATGAAAGTGAAACCGTTTCCGGAGTTGTTCAAGTCGCTTTCGTTGTTTAAGACGCTTAAGTCGCTCAAACAGCTTGAAAAGCTTAGTGTTATCGTAAAGAGTGACAGTATTGGTATTTGGGTGTCTCTCCGTGGTCTAAACATCAAGAGTCTTAGTCTGTGTGGTTGGTGTGGAGATTTGACAGTAAAATATGTATCGTTTTTAACACAGTCACTATCGTCACTCACAAAGCTGGAAACGCTTAGTATTAAAGCGTCTGAACACAATCCCGGTCTTTGGAAGGCTCTCCATGGTCTGAATATTAAGTGTCTTGGTCTTGATGGTTGGAGAGGAGGTTTTGAAGTAGAACATGTAGATTCAATATCGCAGTCACTTTCAGCGCTTACAAAGCTGGAAACGCTAAGTATTAAAGTGGATATTGATAGCCCAAGTCTGTGGAAGGCATTCCATGGGCTGAAAATTAAAGGTCTGAGTCTGGAAGGTTCAAAGGAAGGATTGCGAGTGACACACCTAGAGCAAATGTCGCAGTCGTTGTCATCTCTCACGCAGCTAGAAATGATAAGTATTGGCCTTTCTAGTGACAGTCACGGTCTGTGGAAAGCTTATCGAGGTCTCAATATCAAGAAACTGAGTTGGTGGACGATGCATTGGAAAGTTAAAGATGGATTGTTGATGGCAGAGTCGCTAACACAACTTGAAAAGCTTTTTATTTGCGTTGATAAAGATAGTCCTGGTCTTTGGGAGAATATCAGTGGTCTAAATATCAAGGGTCTAACTTTGAGAAGTCATTCTGAAGGCTTGTTCGTTAAGCATGTATCGCTGTTGTCACAGTCAATATCGTCGTTCAAATACTTGGACTCGCTTACAGTACATCTGCGCACATATATCGACATCAAGATACTTCAGACATTGAAGTGTTTAAATTTCTACTGCGATGCTTTGCTACCATCGGAATTACGCGAACTGCTTTACAAACTGTCGGCAAGTACTCATACGTTTGAAGGTAACCTGGCATTTAATTGTGCTTCTTTCGATGGTTTGTCTTTCAAACGAATTCCACAGGAGGACTACATCGCTTTTAATCATGAAATGGGAAGCCTGAAGCAAGTTGCAGTCAAACGATTTCGAATATATGACCGAACGAATCACTTCATTAAGTGGATTGATTCTGAAGATTCTGCCTGGTCTGAACGTGCAAATAAAGTTGTTGTTGGTGATGATCATGATGATGCTAGCGTTGATGATGATGGATATACCTTTTACATTAAAAGTATATCTCCAGAAATCATTAATCGAATTTCAATGCGATTTCAGATTATTCCAGTCATGGTCATATGAAAGTAACATAAAAAGTTTGGTCAATGCCTTTAATAGTTTAAGATAATTCCAGTCAGTGAAATTATACATAACTATGCAAATAGTACGAATAAATACATCACCAATGCCTTTGTCAGTTTAAGATAATTTGTGAATAAACGGAATACCTTTTTGCAGGATTAGAAATTGAAGCTGAAGATTTAGAGAATCGTCTTTGTCAATCATCAATCTAAAATGATCTGTTTAGCAATGTTAAAATAAAATTAGGAAATCGCCTTATACCAAATATATAAACTGCCGGTGTAACTTATTGTCCATTTTAAATACTGGTATGTTTCAAAATCTTTACATCCTGACAATGCAGATAGAGTATATTAGTCAAAAAACGTTAAGCAATACTTGTTTTGTTTATGTCTTTGCTTTGATCAAATTCGAACTTGGAAACGTTGATATTGTTATTAAAACAAATAGTTTTAGACAAAATCTTTAAGATATAAAACGCAAAGAGAGTCACTGAAACACGCATGATGCAGTCGGTTCTCAGCACTTTATATATAAATATGTATATATATATATTATTTACCGAATTATATTAAAGTGTTGAAATGTCAAACACTCATTTGAATTGCATAATCAAAATTGCGCGTTTCAATTAATTATTTCGAAAATTCAAGACGTAGTAGTGTTAAGTGAGAATTATATTGTGTTTGTGTTGCACTGACATAGTTTTAAAACTGGTAATATTATGTGATTGTCATTTATTTTAATTATAAACATATACCGAATGCTCATGATGATAGATCAAGCCTTTCTAATTTGAATAGGTGAATGTAAGATGTAAATAAAAAGTCAAGCGGGCAATATGCCTCCTATGTTATTAAATTGTTAAAGGCATACAATAGCAATTTAGACACCTGTATAAATGCAGTATTTATATTTGATTACAAAACATATTACACGACCAAATGTTTATATTCATATGTTCACTTATAATTGTTCTTATGTGTATTTAAATAATTTAAATAATATGTTTTGTGTATGTTTGTTATCGGAATAATTAGAAATTCGCTCGCACAAGTTTTCATAGAAGGAGAGAAGCATAATAAGAAAAAAAACAACATGACGTCAAAGTCGTTCATGTTTGTTGCTACTAGAGAGCAATAAATATGCCTTCATAAAAGACCTTAACTGTCAACAATGTTTGTGTTATGTGTAAATTTTATTATAAATTTGTTCATGGGATACATGCCTTTAGTTTAATGACCGAGAATAGTAATTGTCATTTCAATCGTTAAGTTTGAAAATACCGTGACATATTAACGTAACAAAATAAAATGTAACTAAGTACTATGTGACACTATTTATATTTTGCTGCTACATGAAAGAATAGTACAGGTCAGTTGATTAGACTTGTGGTAAAAGTCATTAAAGTGGCTTTTATGTAACTATTATAGGCCACACTTATATATTCATATGCACATTTTAATAAATCGCATAAAATTACATTTTTTGGTGTTGAGTGTAATAAGCGCGTGGCTAGAGAAACGTTCAAGACAACGTTCAAAATAATGGGAACTCCGTTTAATTTCGAATGGAATGTAGCCGATATGCAAGATATTCCGATCAAATTGATATCTTCGCGGTTGACGAAAACAAAAAACATGGTCGATGAAGTGCAACTGCGGCTAATGGTGCATGGCTTCTCAACAAAAATTCTGGCGTCCACAATTTATAGGTTTCTGTTCAGGTGGCCGTAGAACAAATACATTTGTTAATTAAATGTATTCAAAATAGATAACAACATTATTTTCGGTTTATCAACATTGTAAGCAATATGGTTTTGGTGTCAATGATGCTTCCTATCGCAGATGATTGAAAGCTGTTTCGAATATTATGAAAAATAAACAGGTGTATGAAAGCGATTTTAGAAATCATGTGGTGCTTTCAAAATCAAGTTCGATCAGAAGTTTCGAACAATTATTTCTTTCGCGTTAAAGGCATAACTGCAAGCGAACACGAACATGATTTTCACCAAACCAAACAAAAGTGCTCGCTACAATGCATATCGGGATGTACGAATTGTTAGGTCATCAGTGATGATGTCGTTACAAGCGTATGTAGACATTTCGACCAGATGAACACAACGTTGGCCGTCAAAGAAACACCGTCAACAGATTTGGTTTGGATTCGCAATGAATCAACGAGAGGTAAAATTGATTGTTTTTCTCTTTTATTTTTAATAAGACGGAATTGTTTTTTATATATTTTTTCCTCAGTAATTTTCTTTTTCAATTAACTTTGCTTCTAGCTATGGCGGAAACGTATTTCACTTGAAGCATTACATTTTATAATTTTATTTGAAGGTCAGAAATCTTCTTTTGTATCGGTGCATAGCAAAATCATTGTATACAATGTTTACCAATAAAGGGCGCAGTGACACTTTAATGTAATTGTGTCATCGGTCGGTAAAAATAAAATAAATAACACGTTTTGTATGAAATTAAAAAACAACAACAAAGATTATTGATTTATAATTACAATGATAGTCTTCCCAGTTCGACGTGCCCGTGACGACGGGATCTCGTTTGAACATGCGCCAACGGTTTGCTCGAACCTGGGTGGTCACTTGGCGAACACCAGCGACCTACAGGCGGCACACAGACTAGGTCTTAATTTTTGCAGGTAGTTTCAACGTCATTTCCGGTGTTTTAGTTGTGCATGTCAAATACGCGTATAATTAAAAATCTTTTAATGTGAAATATTATGCATGTTGATCCTGTTCGTGTTTGGAACGCATACGAGGTCAACGCAAAATGAGACCAAAACACATTGCGTAGCGTTCAACAAGCACTTACAGTCATGCTTGTGCATTTTATACTCCAGATGTGGCATACTACGTAACAACTCTTCCCGCTACAGCGCCCTTTACAACGGTACGAACTGCTCAGACTATGCCACTGGCGGGCTTCCGCCGCCGACTATCGTCACGTGCAAGTTGCCGACGTCTAACGCGTATCTGTCGCCGGCACCGCTTGCGTACTGCGTTTTTCGAAGGGACGTGCAAATTGTGTTTTTTTAAGAGACTTGCGTATTGCGTTTTGAAAAGATACTTGCGTACTGCGTTATGTAAAAGAACCATCTTGTCAAATTATGTAAACATATTTTTTAAAGGGGCAATCTTTGTCTAAATAAGTGAACGTAAATTCAAAAGAGGCAATATTTGTCTTATTAAGTGAACGTGTTTTCTAAAGCGTAAATCTTTGTCCGATTAAGTGAACATGTTTTTTAAAGTGACAATCTTTGTTCAATAAGTGTAACGTGTTTATTTTAAGGACACTATTTGTCTAACGGGACACTTAAGGTATATATTTGACGTGAAAGAACTCTTGAAATATGATGATTTGGACTTAAAGCGTTGTTAATAGCGTAATTTACTTCGATATGCGTTTTCTTTGTATTCTGAAAGGGAATGTCCGCCAATCAATTCATGTTGCTTAATTGATATTGCCAATCGCTTAATGAAAATAGTATATTGCTAAAAGCTTTCTAATGAAACGCTAATTTGTGTCAGGCTTAAAAAACAACGAGTTCGATCTTTCCGTTGCTGTTCAATGAAAATTTGTGTGACTTTACCATCGTAAGAAAAGTGAATGACGTTATAGTCGTATACGTAGTTAAATACGAAATATGTTAATTTACTATTGTTAACCCAGCAATCTAGAGATAGTACGAGATACGTCAAAACAGATGCCATATGTTGTCTATCGGCGGTGTTTATTCTTGTCGCTTAGCACTTGGCATTTAGGATTCTGCGCATCAAACAATAAAAATGACATAGAATTTCATCAACCAATCGAATGAATTTAGGAATCCCAAATGATAGAAAAGTACTATAGCGAATTTTCAATAAAAACCTTATAATTTAAATAAAAGTAACATTTAAAAAGTTTGCATAGAAAAAAGAATATTCATTTAATAAAAAAAAACATACTTCTCTCTGACCTAATTTTTATTTAACTTATGCCAGCGAAAAAATATTTCGGGAACAAAATATCCGTTATAGTGCCACAGCGAAATAGTTGTTTTAAAAATGGTGAAATATACGAAGATAACAGCTCATATGACCATTTAACGACAATGAATATTATCTTAAAGTAACGTGTAGGCATAGAATGATACATATGTAATGTTATATCATTATGATATGAATACTGGCATTTGTGCAAGATTACGGTTGGGCTAGTATCCTTGCAGTTCGGACATGAACATTAAGTCTTAAAATCCATGTTCTGTTTATCATCATTAGATATTTCACAGGGATGCTTTATAAGGGCAACACAGTCCTGGCGTAGGTGTATTAAATTAAATTATATTTAACAATTTTATTCGTACCGTATAAAACGGGCCTAAAAATATATAACATTTATTTATAAATATATAAAAACAATCTAACATTATAACACAATACAAAGATTTAACATATCAATATCACAATGAAACTTAATGGGACGCGCTGTGGAAAACAATAAAGGAAGAAGAGGGTTAACGAACGACCCAATAGGAATCTTTCTCTCAATCTTTCTTTCATTCAAACATAAAACATAAAAAACGATTGGACGTAAACGTTAAACAGTGCTCACGTGAAAGCATGTGCGGCAGTTGGATAGCCTCGGCCGACTTCGTATATATATATTGTTAAATGTCTAAATCCGAAGTATTCCGATTCACCCAATAACAGCAGACGACACAATGACGAAAAACTTTTGACAAAGACATACGAGGACAAACGGAAAAGTCGGCGCATGCGCGATGACAAATATACGGTCGCATGTACTTTAGCTATGGAACGGCGCATGCAAAATCAATATAGCTTAAAACTTACATATATAAAATGTCAAACTGTGACAGATAAAACATGATTAAATCATTATTTTCAGTGCATATAGCACTAAAGCACTTCAACCATAATCTTTAATGGAATAGTATGATGTATTAGTGATTTTTTACATTAAATAATAACAGTTTGTTTACATTGTGAAATTACATATAACACACAAGGTAATACATACTCATGGCCTTACAGTACACTATTACCACGATAAAAAGGTAAAATTGCTTGCCAATATTCCGCCCGCTTTTGTTTGCATTCATCATAAAACCAGCGTTGTTTGGTCTTGTCTTCTGAAGAGAAACACTGATTTTGGTTAATACTCACTCGTTTAAAATACGGTTGACCGCGTGTATTAAGAAAATTAGTAAATATCGATACCAATAGATCTGAATTGCAGCTTGAGTTAACGCCTAATTGCATACTGTACTCTAAATCTTGAAGCTCACCAGCTATGTCCTGTCAAAACTGGTCTTTGAACTCCGAGTTCAACCACAGGTGGTTAGCGTGTGGCTATGATATTAATAAGTGAAAACATCATTTTGAATGATAAATAATCATATTATAACGAAAAATTAACTTTTCTGAAAAAAAAAATATTTCACTATCAAATATATATATAACAAGGTATGCAACTCAAAATCAGCCCAAAACGGGGTGCATCGCTTTGAACAGCCATATCTTCATAAATTTTGCAGCGATTTTCACGATCTCGGTCTTATTCAACGCAGAAATGAATTTCCTTTCTGGAAATGTATATGTCTTGCAATATTTTAACAAATGCTGGGTCAACTTTTAAGAAATAACACGATACACAACACGCATGACCCAGTTGACAGTGATCATGCTGTCTTTAAGACTGAAATCTTCACGGAGTAAAGGGCAACTTCCCTACAAAGTTCATGTAGTTCGATACCAAAATTCAATAAAACGTATGAAAAAACATTATTACCGTTCTTGTCGTTACATTCTGCATCAAGACTAACTGTCCAGCGCCGTTTGAAACCTTTGTTTACATACATTTCAACTAACTGACATTTTAAACATACGAGTGATTTCATTGGTCCAATGCGGAGGTGTGTCTTTACAACTGGAGATTTCATTCATAAAGAATACATGATCACTGTCAACTGGGTCATGCGTGTTGTGTATCGTGTTATTTCTTAAAAGTTGACCCAGCATTTGTAAAAATATTGCAAGACATATACATTTCCAGAAAGGAAATTCATTTCTGCGTTGAATAAGGCCGAGATCGTGAAAATCGCTGCACAATTGATGAAGATATGACTGTTCAAAGCGATGCACCCCGTTTTGGGGTGATTTTGAGTTGCATACCTTGTTATATATATATTTGATAGTGAAATTTTTTTTTTCAGAAAAGTTAATTTTTCGTTATAATATGATTATTTATCATTCAAAATGATGTTTTCACTAATTAATATCATAGCCACACGCTAACCACCTGTGAGTTCAACGCGAAATGTATGCGCGGATTATTTTCACCGTTATAAATCAAATTCTTCGCGTTCAAAGCAAATGTTAGTGCGGCATGGTTGGAAAATTCGTTAAAATCGCGGACATTAAAGTCTTCTATATCTTTTTCTTTTTAGCTTGTATCATGTTATACGGTAGTCGACTGTACTTTCCCAATTATTTGTACAAAAAGTTAATTTTCATATATTTTTATCTTTAAAAAGTCTACCATTTACTACTCTGATATAAGTTGAATAACATAAATCTTATAGATAGTCACCGAATCTGTTTGAGACTTGGTCACAGGCTGACCGTTGGAGTGGAGTGTCTATTTCTTAAAAAATCAATATCACCTATGTCTCGATCATTGTCAATAAAATCGGACTTATGCCCAGTCCTCGCGGTTGCATCGCCAGTTTTAAATACTTTGCCTCTATTATTGAAAAAAGGTAACATCTGATTCTAAGTTTGTGAATATATAATGAATATAATGATGACGATGATGATAATGATGATAATGATGATGATGATGATGATGATGATGATGATGATGATGATGATGATGATGATGATGATGATGATGGTGATGATGATGATGTTGATGATGATGATGATGTCGATGATGATGATAATGATGATGATGATGATGATGATGATGATGATGATGATGATGATGATGATGATGATGATGATGGTGATGATGATGATGATGATGATGATGATGATGATGATGATGATGATGATGATGATGATGCTGATGATGATGATGATGATGATGATGATGATGATGATGATGATGATGATGATAATGATGATGATGGACGACGACGATAAAATTAATTATTATGACGACGGCTATCCATTATATGCATCTTTTGACGATTACAAAACTTGTCGTGTCGTTAGGGTTTGGCATCCTGCCGTGATATTTTTTTAATTATTGGACTTCAATCGTAAATTAGCAGAATAAAATATCAATGAACATTTCACAGGACTTGTGTATGAATTGTCATCCCATCGGACTATGTAATATGATTTTTACGTATGCTGTGCGTGACTGTTCATCACGGGCAAATATGAGAGAAGGCAAACAAATTGCCTGAGATTGTCTTAATTTTGAACACATTCGTATTAAATCTATTTAAATATCGGCTATCAGGGTATATTGGTATCAGGTTGGAAAGGTATGATGGGGTAAGGTTGTTCTTCAATTTATAAAGGATAATAAATTATATGTTTTTCCTCCGTCGGCTAGGGTTTCCCATATGAGATCCACTAGGAGACGGTCTAGGCTACATAATTTAGTAGCGCCAATTACGATCCTTTCAGCCTCGTTTTTGCCAAGCTTCAATTTCGTTACTTATTTCATAAGAGCAACTGTCCCACACGACATCGCCCTACTCCAAGAGGGGTCGGATAAATGAAAGATTCGTGCGCTATAGACTTTTGCGAGATAATAAATAATTTAAGGGTCGGAGGATGCCGACCCCCCCCCCCCAAAGCTTTGTTAACCATGATATGATATGAGTTGCCCATTTTGCATCCCCGGAAAGGGTAAGTCCAAGATGCTTGAGTGACCTTACTTGCGTTACTGGAACGTTGTTCATAAAAAAACGTCAGAGCGTTGTTGTTTCTTACGTTTACATGAACGTAGGAGAAATTCTGTTTTTGCTGGATTAAAAGAGACAATCCAGGTATCTGACGAGGAAATAACTCGCGACAGATCGGTGTTAAAAACGTGGGCAGACATACATGTTAGGACTTTCAACAATTAAATAGAGATTCGTGTCGTCAGATAATAAGCGGACGTTGGCCCTGATCCCATTAACAATGTCGTTGATAGATGAAAATTTCGATAATAGACCTGGGTGCTACACTCTGTCGAAAGCTTTTGATTTATCGCAAAAACTGCCCGGACACATTTGCCGTTCCATAGCCTAATCGATGTCGTAATACATATAGGTTAGCTAGTTTATTGAAGAATCAAGAATCCGGAATGGAAGGGTGTGATAATGTTGTATGTAATTAGGTAGTTGTAAACGTGTTTGTTGCAACCACCCTCCATGAATTTTCCTATGGAACGCAGCACGGAAATTTTCCGATAGTTTGGCGGTTGGGACGGTCATATCTTAAATATGGGCGTGACTTTAGCAAGTTTTCAAGATGAAGGGAAATAAGAGTTGAATTAAAGGTCATTGAAAAATAGACCCACTGAAGACCTGATCAAGACTATGCTCCATATCTAACCGCTGAGTGTTGTTTGAGTCGGGTGGGCGATAGATTTCACCAAATAGAAGTTTGCGCTGGTTGATATGAATTTTGACCCACAGGGCTTTTAGACCTTCTAAAAGAGATATTGCCGTCTTACCGCCTTAATGATGTTTCGAACGTATGTAGCAACTCGTCCACCAGCACTGTCTCGTCTGCCACAACGAAACGGATAGTTAAAGTTTGGTATTACCAAGTCGTCGTTAGACACGGTTGCATTAAGCCAGGTTTCAGTGAATACGAAAATATCATAAAATTCTGGTTTTTTGTTTACAACAGAGAGGCTACTCGTTCTCATAAGTACACTTATTAGATCAAACAAAATGTAGCGTACCGTCATAAACTTTCCCAAACTGAACACTCGTTTTTAACTTAATGTTTTTGTTAAAAGTTGTGAAAACTACAGAAATAATATTTATCGTTGTTTATTTTCAATTTACAATAATTATTGAGATTCCGAGAGCATATAACTGATATCAGGGTAGCGCAGCACTTATAGTTTAATAGCCAATTAATGTTGTTTATTGACTCATAACATATTTTAATAGTATTGTAATTCTACGATGAGTTATCTCAACGAATTTATTTCTTACTTACTTATATCATCGAGTATAATGTAATTAAATATAATACCGAGTATCATGTAACAAAATTAACCACGTCGCAAACAGATGTATCATGTGATACTATCGTAAAGTGATAAAACGCCAAAACAATACAGAGTAAAACGCGTGTTAATGTCTTCAATGATGAGTTTTCAAGTATTATATGTAGGGGAAAATTATATTTATATGGGAAAAAGGTGTTTTAAACAGTATTCGAAGGCGTGGTTTCAGACAAATACCTATCGCTTATTAGATTTGCGTCTGTTAGAGTTATTAATCTATTCGTGATACAAAACATAAATGTAATGTGTTCATTTACGTGTCTATATAAAATCCCCTTAAGACTTTTCACTTACTTCAGTTTTAGCATGTTCTGCATTTTCTTATTGTCCATTTTGGTTTTGTTCAACGTTTCCGTTCTGTAAACATATATAATACAACAAAGCATGACAATGGCTTAATGTTATTTGATAAAACGAAACAATACAATCAAACTTATATAGAGGGGTTAAAAAACTACAACAAAAATGATAAAGCAAATTGCCGTAACGGTGTTATCAAGGGAACTTAAGACATGTATGACTTACAAATGGTATTATAATATTGTCGAAACAGACACAGGTAACCAAGTTTTGTCGTAATATGTCTTGAATTGACCAGTGTTATTTTGTGATTTATTCTTTTACTTCCGATTCGTTTTGATAAAGATCAAAACTTGGGTTGGGACAGCTAGGCCGAACAACCCTGTAATTACTCTATCAGATTAAGTCCCTGTCCCGGAGAGGTGCAAGTCTAATAATTTAATCCAGCAATCTCTACCGATGTGCAGGTGCAAATGCGAATGCACTAGATGGAGTGTACACCAATAGTATTTTATCAGTATGTTATGCTGTGAAACAAGTTGTCTGCATGTACGTTTGTGCTCGCAGAAAAAGTGATAACCTTTAAGTAATAAAGATTAGGAAACACCTTTAGATGCAAATGCAAGTGACTCATTGTTTTGAGAGAAAATTAAAAGTAGACTTTAAAAGTTACACACTTGAGCGACATATTTGGGTACCTGGTTTGTGTTTGTATCTTTTGCGAGTTATCTAGTTCTGATCGAGCTTTTTAAAGTTCACGATTAAGACTTTCTTCTGCTATGTCCCTGTAATAAAATGTTATTTTCAAAGTGTTATATTTCATCAGCGTTTTACTAAATACACTTATTTTTAAAGATTTTTTTAAACAGATTTTTTGTCATGAATGTGTAACGTAGAGGTATCACTTCTATTCAATTAACATTATCAGACCTGTTCAAATTGATGTTTAAAATTGTTTTCATATTGACAATTGCCTAAAGAAATAAACAATTGTAAAGTCGAATGAAACGCAAATGAAGTCTAGCTTCTAGATATTTACTATTTTATAGTTACCGTAATTTATAAAGGGTAGATGCCCATTAACGATGACGTTGTTAACATGATGAGTTTCAAATGATTTACAGTGCATGGAGAACAAATAATTTTGTGAAAATACTACGCGAGATTCTTTTTTTAACTTCAAATGTTGTCGTAACATTTTCTACATACGTGCGACAATACGATAAAAGATTTGCGTCGGCATGACCTTGAAATATTGCATCATGATTGCGAAACCCAGACAATGCGAAACAACGAAAGGCTATGACAAAACATTGCTTTCTTTTTACGAAACCTCATTAGTCTCCAACTTGTAATTGGTGTTGATTTATCTTTTTTTCAAATTGCATCATTCGGCTCTGGTATGTGCAGTAAAAAGTAAAGTTAACAAAGCGACAGGATAGCGAGCTAGCCACGATAGAATGAAACAAATGCGTTTGAATGAAATGTTCATTTGTATTCAACTGACAAGTGTATTCCATTTTATAAAATAGGCTGAGGTTGGACATTTTAAATGTATTATCTTCCTGTACGTGTTTCTGTCCGCAAACCGTCCGTCCGTTCGTCGGTATATTATCATAATATAATGTTGACTTGCGAACTTCCAGGTTTTGTTTCCGATGTTTTCGGCATAACCGTAATTTCGATCATTGTTTTAAAACAAATCTTGTTATCTTGTGTGGCGTATAACTACAATACGAACGCTGCTAAAGACATAAACCAAAACAAACATTTTAACGAAAATGTTAAATCTGGATATGCAATATTCAAATTTCAGTTTATGTATTAACATAGCTTGAGTGTTGGTCCTCTATTTGCAAAAAGAGAGAACAAAAAACTTAAAATGTGTGTCGCAGTAAAGGTATTGTTTTTGAAGTGATTAAACGTTATTAACATATTATCCAGCAATCGAAAATAATCAGCTGGGTGTTTCGTTTAATGGTTTTAAACATGAGTAGACTCTAGCGACAATAATGGAATGTAGGTATATATTTTTAGTTTACAGTTATCAAACATGGCGATAGAGTTGTTTTTGTTCATACCTTTATGGATAATGTTAAGAAATATAACACGTATTCAGAAAATTATTAAATGAAGCGAATGATTTGCAAAATTGACTAAAATACAATGATTTTCTTATCGCCGATTCAAAAATATCATGTGTACATAGTGTTGTAGGTCACAGTGTACTTGCATTGTATAATTATAAAATGACAATTATTTTTCATTAAACAACTTGTTATCAGTGCAGGACTCTAAAAGAATAAAACATACATGCATTCTCTTCATGTTTTAAACGAAGGACTTTTGCTTGCCAAAAACCCGAACCAGTTTCTATATTTTACCACAAAAGTGGGAGGAAAAGCTTTACCATCAAATGCGATGTTTAAGCAGGATTTTTTTTCTAAACTTTCGTTATGCCCATGGTTGATTGTTTGATAATAACGAGATCATTGTTTTTGTTTTTGTAAGTGTAGATCAACATATTTTGGTCATTCATTTCACTACTTAAATTATCGACATTTTTCAAAATATCTGTCAAATAATATTAAAGTACATCATATTTTCTATTTTCTACACACATAATTCAACTGGCAATAACTGGAGAATGGTTGCATGGAAATATCAAACTTGCAATGCCGTCATATAGATAACTATATGGATCGAAACACACAGATGTGTACATACATGTGTGATATTAAGACATTTACTTTAGCATAAACGGATAGTTTAAGCAACCATGATTTCGTCATAAGTAACAGATTGGAATAACCGTAAATTATATATGCTATAACGACATACATTACCAACATGCAAATAAATTGCATGTTATCAGATTCTGACACATGTTTTCGGGTTCGTTGATTATGTAAATGTAATAAAATGTAATAACGAGTCTCACGTAACAATATTTACTACGTCGCAAAAACATTTATGACGTGATAAAGTGATAAAACGCCAAAACAATAATATTTTTACGTTGCAGAGTAAAGCACCTTCGTCTGTCTTCAATAATGATTTTTCAATTACGTAGGGACAAACTATATATACATAGACAAAAAGGTCCTTTGAGCCTTGCAGTATTATTAGGCGTGGCTTCGGACAAATATTTATCGCATGCTGGCGAAATTTGGTAACTTGCATTTGGCTTATTTGTATTATGCTTATTGCTTGTTGCCAATTGCCGTTGTTAATAACGTTTAGCGGCAAAACCGATTATGACTGATTTTATCATGACTAGAAAAGTTTCATGACGTTTGTTAGAATTTTAAATTTATGACAGAATTATGCGCCATTCAATCATAAATCAGTTATAATGAATACACAAACATTTGATAGTCATCAAGCATGTTGCAACAATCATCAAGTATAAACGAATAGCAAACACGCATGTTGCAACAATCATCAAGTATAAACGAATAGACAATAAGCATGCTGCAACAACAATCAAGTATAAAGGAATAGACAACAATCATGTTGCAACAATAATCAAGTATAAACGAATGGAAAACAATCGTCTTGCAACAATCATCAGGTGTAAACAAATAGACAACGAGCATGTTGCAACAATGATTAAGAATAAACGAACAGACAACAAGCATGTTGCAACAATCATTTTGTATAAACGAACAAACAACACGCATGTTGCAACAATCATTAAGTATAAACGAATAACCAACAATCATGTTGCAACAATCATTAAGTGAAAACCAACAGAAAACAAGCATGTTGCAACAATCATTAAGTGTAAACAAATAGCCAACAAGCATGTTGAAACAATCATCAAGTATAAACGAAAATATTTCCAGCATGTTGCAACAATCATCAAGTATAAACGAATAGATAACAAGCTAGTTGCAACAATCATCAAGTATAAACGAACAGATAAAAAGCATGTTGCAACAATCATTAGTATAAACGAATAGCAAACAAGCATGTTGCAACAATCGTCTAGTTTAAACGAGTAGGCAACAACCATGTTGCAACAATCATTGGTATAAATGAATAGGCAACAAGCATTTTGCAACAATCATAAGAATGAACGAATAGCCAGCAAGCATGTTGAAACAATCATCAAGTATAAACGAATAGACAAAAAGCATGTTGCAGCAATCATTAGTATAAACGAAAAGACAACAAGCATGTTGGATGCAATGCAACATTTTAGAATAAACATCAGTGATAATGTTAATATTAAACATAAATGATGTTATTTGTAACTTAATATCATTCCATGTAAAATATAAAGAAGTGTTAATTTAGACCATACGCAGCTATTAGATTTAGAGCATTGTATGGCTTAGACAGTCCACATTGAAGTCAATGCTATCTACAACAAGAAAACAAATTTGATAAATTCTATTAAATGTTAAATATGATAACTATGTGATATGTCATGTTCTGTATAACTGCACAACATACCACACAATCGGTCAGTTGTCTGATTGCATTTTTAAAAGCGAGTCGATGAAAAATATAGAAGTGTTGTTATGAAACATTGGTAGCGATGACAGACTAAGTATTTAAGGGGACTGTTTACATATGGAGCATTCTCAGAGACGGTAAGAACTAGTTCTACCCAAGAAACGGGCTCAAGCGTGTTTGCAGACGAGACAATATATGCGTCACCTAATTTGAAGATTCTTTATACATGTTGGTTCACTTTTCAAAGACAACTTAATACTATTAGTACTTATATCAATGAAAGCTAAGCTGCACTATATTCTCAAGACATTGGTTTAATTTACACTTCCATCATTTCATAGACAAATAACTATTTGTAAACTACTCTATTGTTTCGTTTTTTTAACTTGTCGTGAGATACATTATAACACTAGACCGATACGACAAAAAGGAATATCAACGCTGGCAAATGCGTAACCGCATCATTTTTGTAAAAATGTGCGTTTAAAGGTATAACAAATTGGCATTTGCAGTGTTTAAGACACTGAGCTTTAAAAATAGCTTTATTGGATTATAAAACGGGACGAAAACAGCATCATCAAGAAAAGTAACATATCAGTCTCCAAATCTAGAAATCGTCGGGTCTAATGGCAAATCGTTCTTCGCATAGAAGTTCATTACGTGTACTTTTAAGTAACATCGTTAACCATGAATTTTTGAGCTGGCTTATCTCTCTTTTCATAATAGTTGGCATAGTTTTGTTTACGTTCGTATTTTAATTATTATAAAAAATGGAGACACTTTTTCTTGATAAACACTTCAGATTATTACGTAAACGCAACCTCAAATAAATGGTTATAAACTTATTTAAACTGAAACAGTCATGAGTTGAAATAAATAACCTCATATAATTGTGTCATTCTTTGTCTTTATGCAGTCCGTATAATGCCATATACGCAATTAAGTGTTTAAGGACCGGTCACTATTTTCATTTATATAGGAAGCGCGTGCTTAATATAGAAGCACGTGTAAAATAATAACCATTATAGTCGTAAATATGTTATAACTATGTTCACTTAATAGTGTTTTTCAAACAGAAAATATTATTATACTAAAAGCATGAATGTTTTCCGATATTTGAGGTGTGATTAAGGCGTAAAAACTTATCTGTTCCCATTACATATATGACCGACCTTAATTTTGTGTGCCGATCTTAAACTTGTTTTTGGTATTCCTCGTTTAGCTTTGCTTCAACTTATTGTATGTTCGTCTCAAATATCAAGTATCTCGTTGTTTTCAACAATAATTATATGAATTTGAAGTTTTACATTGGACCAAAGCATGCTAATCAAGTGCCACACTTAAGATGAATTACATAAATCCGGTTTGTAACAGCGTGTAAACACTTGGTGTCGGAATCATTAAATAGCAAGTCCTAACAGTACTTCCTGCGTGAGCTGGGTTTAAATCATTGTTTCAATTGTACGGGTTATGAGCGTTTATATAAGAATCACCACGTTTGTCGTTTCGAAACAAATTAACGGATATCAGTGTTTATTTATTTTAAAGTTTGCGTCAGAACTCGATTCGCTGATATAAAGGCGCCATGTTACGAAACATCGGCAATGTCGCCTGCTTCACCATTGTCCTCATGACGTCACACCACGTGACCGGACAGGCGCATGACGTGGCACAATTAAACAGAAGGCTGACGATAATCAGTAATTCCGTTGAATACGATATCGCCGACATCCGTCACGAGGTCATGGATCTGAAGATGATTGTCGAGCAGATTGTTGGCGGTAAGAGGAACACTAGCGATGGATCCGTTGTTGGTAAGGAAATTACAGCAGATAACTATAAATAATAGTTTTAGCATATATAATGTATTTAAATGACACGTGCTCCCTTATTTGCCAGGGTCCTGTTTTATCAAAGATCGTTGGACACATTTTAAGTTCCGATTGAGTTCTGAACCTTTATAATATAAACATGTATGAAGAACTTGCGAGATATACATAATACTATTATACAGAATATATGGTTATGGTTTTTGTGCGAATCGTTTTTACTCTTCTGCAAATATTTTTTTTGTATGATGGCTTATAACACGCTCTCAAAAAGTAGCCCATAGCCTCACTTTCACTGATTCTTAAATGTATCTTAAACATAATGTGTTATAGTACAGAAACACAAGAATTGCTGACATTTGGTTAATAAGACAGAGATCAATATTGGTGGATGAAAAAAAAAATACCGTCAGAAAAACTAATTACAACTAATCACAAAATTAGGCTTGTACATTTGATAGTGTAAGTTCATGAAATAATAAATGTAATTATGAGGGCATTTAGTTTTAAAGGACGCGGGTTGACCGCGATTGATCAGATGGAAATTAAGTCATCGAACCGAGCTTGATGGGAATCCAAATAAAGCTGCTATTATATTTATTTAAATTTATACAGTTCATGAAAGAATAAATATTTTAATGATATAGTTAGCTCATTATTAATGTAAAGCTAAAGCATTGAATTTAGAAAAGTTAAGAATTGTTTTTTATCGATAGGCCAGGGAATAACAGATCTTAATCAAAGAGAGATTACAGATCTAAATAATAAGTTGAATGCACATGAAAGCCGACTGAACAGATTATTTAGTACTGTCAACGAAATTCAAGTTGAAAATACGTCACTTAAAAATAAAGTACACCAATGTTTCGAGGAAAAGGAAAATGGCGATAAAAATGAACCTCTCAAATTGAAGGCAGGGATTGAAACTAAATTCGACGCCATAGTCAACGTTCTTCAAATGAAGTTTGAAGAAACCGCAGCGGCGATGATGAAAGGTTACAAGGACCTGAAGACGCACGTGAACGCGAAAGTCTCTGCGGTCGATCAAATAAATAATCTTGCCCAGTCAGTTATCTCCGAACAAAACAAACTGAGTACGAGGCTTGACCAGGCAGTGAACAAGCTCGAAGTCAACGAATTGGTCGAGAAAAGGGAGAGAAACGAATTGATCAATAACTTAAAATCTGAACTTCTCCTGTTGAACGCAGGCGTTGAAACTAAATTCGACGACAGAGTCAACGCTCTTCAAAATAGGTTTGAAGAATCCACAATGGCGAATTTGGCAGGTTACAAATATCTGGAAACGCACATGTCCGTTCAAATGAAAAATATTACCCAGTCGGTGATCTCCGAACAAAACAAACTGAGTGCGAGGATGGACCAGGCAGATGAGAAGCTCGTAAGACTGGATGGTGGAGTGAACAAGCTGGCTGACTTTTCGAGAATGATTGAAGAGCTGAAAGCAAAGACTGACAAGTGCTGCATAGGTAAGTGGGTTTTTTATTGTACTGTTAACGGATGGTCATATACTTAAAAATATGCCCGTAGACATTGGCCGACACTGTACCGAATATAATCGAACAACAAGTGAAACTCAATTTACGAAACACAGAAACACACACATTTAAGAAACTGATTTTATGGATGGCTTATTGATTAAAAAGGATTTATTTGAAATAGCTATGTAAGGTTGATCATTATTTCATTCGACTAAAAACTTTCGAAGGGCTCCCGTTGATTAGGACGCGGCTACTCAGCAACCTTGAAAGGAAACGTATGCAATATCAGGTAAATGTCATTTACAAGAATAAAAAACAAAAATATGGTATTTTTTTCAAATCTGAGGCTTGTATTGCATTTAGAGAGGACGCTATATGTACAATTTAAAAAATTAAATACCGACATGCTTAACATGACTTTAATCGGTTACCATAGTATCAGTCTAAAGATTCAACTTTTCCAGTATACACTGCTGAACCAATACTTTAATTTCAAATCCTTGACAGAAATTAAGTCCAAAAGTATAATACAATGTAATAGGAAATGCTATATAAAATCAATCCATGAAATATAACAAGATAAAAACAATAAGACCATGGGTTCAAATTTGATAAGGGGAGACACGTACAAACATAAATATATAATGAGGAGGTAGAATTTAGAAGAAGAAAAGAACTGTATTGGACATGACTAATTAATGTTGTGCTTCTTGTTATGACAAGCGTTTGATAATTGAAAATATTTATAATGCAGAACGCATATATATGCATATTTAAACTTCATATAATTTTTTATAAAGGACAGTTAAAGCCAGTTACTACTTGTCTGTCCTGCAAAAAAGACTGTCTATACTAACTTAATAGGTCAAATATGGACTATTTAGCGATCGTCCGCCTCCTCCTCTTCCTCCTCCTCCTCCTCATCGACATCAGCACCACTACCACCACAACCATCATCATCATCATCATCATCATCATCATCATCATCATCATCATCATCATCATCATCATCATCATCATCATCATCATCATCATCATTATCATCATCATCATCATCGTCGTCGTGGTCGTCGTCGTCATCATTATCATCATCATCATCATCATCATTGTCATCGTCGTCATCATCATCATCATCATCAACAACAACATCATCGTCATCATCAAATACATCATCAAATACATCATCAACAAGAACAACAACATCATCATCAACATATTCATCATTAGTATCATCATTTTTAACAATTCTTCAGATTGCGGAGACCCAACACCAGACCATGGTACAGTAAACACTACAGAAACAACGTTTGGAACTGTTGTTCAAATATCATGCAATCACGGTTACGTACTGAGCGGCGAGAACATCGCAAAATGCAACGCAGACTCTGTCTGGTCTGAATCAGCCACGTGTAACCCATATGGTAAGAAAGTACTAGGCACAAGTCAGTCATAGTAAACATTCTGATTGCTGACACTTTCTGCTTGTTTTTAGTTGGATTTTTTCAGTCTTCGACTGTATTTAAGTCATATCATAGCGGTAATTTCAACAACTCACTCTATTCCTGGATTAGTTGGTTGTACCAGTACTAAGTGTACTTACTTATGCCAGTAACTGACAACTGCTCTAGACTTGTGTCGTTCTTCGACACATTTTTGGAGCAGAACTCAGGAACTTTATAAACTAGAGCAACCTGTCATTGTGTTATTAACCAGGGTTATACACTAACAATTTGGCCATGATGCTCCACCTTATTATTTAAATGGTGTTTTTTTTTGTAGAGAATAATTTTTTGTTTTCTATAAAAAATCTTTGGACCCGAGCACACATTTAAAGTAAAATAAATACTCAAAATCAAAGAATATTTCGCAAAATATTTCGTAAAATTATGTAAGGTCATACAAAATCAGCCTTCATCATAGCATAAGCCAAAATTTTAACGCTAGCTGTTGTATGGTAACATACATTTCACAATATATACAATTCTTGTTTTTATTTTTTGTGGCACAATGTATTCCATTTAATGTCCCGCAACGATATCTATTCATACGACACACGAACACTGACATTGTACATGAACATGCGTTGAATATATTGCCCCACACAAACACCACAAAAAGAGCATTTTGTGTATTGGTAAATCTTTGTTACCAGACCACATCTAGCGTTGATATTTGGCTATTGCCATAAAGGAACATTGATTTTTTAACTATATTTTTTCGAAATATTTTAGGAAATATTCGTTGATTTGTTAACTGTCTTTTTCGAAATATTGTACGCAATATTCGTTGATTTTTACTATTTATGGGCTTTTAAGGAATTTATTTCTAGTCGTCAAACTCTAGTTTCCATCCCTTTATTAAGATTTATTTTGAATTTATTTCATTCATTTCGATCTTATGTGCCCACTTTCTTTATCTTCACAAACCAAATACTAATTTTCCCAAAACAACTTTGAAATAAATCAATTTGTATCTACTTCAGTTTATGGTTCAATCTTTTTATTTGTGTTATTTAACATTACCCTTGTTATATATTTCGTGCAAAGACTGCGGTAGCGCTGCACCAGCAAATGGTGTAGCCAAAGCTCCCAATGGCACTACCTACCAGAAGCCGGCTACTGTGCAGTGTAACCCAGAGTACACACTAAACGGCTCATCAGTGATAGAGTGCACTGCAACCGGCTGGAATGACTCTGTCTCATGTGTTATACAAAGTAAGTGGAATATTATAATTGTATCGTTAACGTATTGCTCTCGTTTTATATTCACTTGCTTATAGAAATTTCAATTGCATCTTCTGGCTGATTATGTATATTGGAAAATGCAAAATAAGATTCAAATTGTATAAGGGTTAGAATGACTGCTTTTAGACTTTTATTAAGGACAGTTTGTTTTTTCTTTCAAATTCGAGACCGATATTCTACCCTATTCTCATTTGAAAAAAAAGTATATACTTTTCAAAATGGGACCTATAATCATTTTTTTAGATCTCAAATTTAGTTTCAATCCAGCTCTATACGCAGTCTTTCCGAAAGTTGCCCACATTTTACAGGACATTCTGTCCGGTAAACTTTGACATTTTACCAGACCGAAAAACATTTTAC
The DNA here is from genome assembly GCF_020536995.1 of Dreissena polymorpha. Taxonomy (NCBI): domain Eukaryota; kingdom Metazoa; phylum Mollusca; class Bivalvia; order Myida; family Dreissenidae; genus Dreissena; species Dreissena polymorpha. Next base: position 36,335,488 of record NC_068364.1, read on the forward strand.
CAGACAGAACAATATTTAACCAGACAAGGCATATTGGGCACATTTCGCTAATTCTAAAAGATAAAGACGATTGGACTAACATATACTGCCAGTATTCACAACTATTTCCAGTTACATAGAGACAAAAGCTTCATAAAGATAATAGCATCTATAGTTTGAACCTATTACCTCAGATACACTAATCTGCACTAGATGCAATTTTAGAATAACAATTGCGACAAAAGAATAATTAAATTTCGAAAATGATATGAATCCATTGTATTTACATTTGCGAAGAGTCATTGAAAATAGGTCATAATAACGCGGGGCCTCCGTTTTCCCGCTTTGGAGACCAAAAATAACGAATATAGGTAACCAGATGTGCTGATTTTCTTATCGGACTAATGAACGCGCAGTTGATTGCCTCACTATAACCATAATGATCTCGCGAGACTATGAGACTACACAACTGTATGAATATTTATAAGTTTGCTACGCTATTTTAAGATCGATGTTTTCCAATATTTCGTGTCGAAGGGAAATGTTTTGTAAGAGAATATGTAAACTGTTTTGAACATGTAATCGGTTGAAATATTAACCTCTATGCGGACTAAATATTTACCGGAAACTCGGTCCGGCAAAAAGAGGAATTATGTCGGACCGGCGAGTATTTTACCACACATGTCCGACTTTCCGACGTCTTTTCGGAAATACTGTCTTTAAAGGGGCCTTTTCACAGATTTTTGCATTTTTTAACTTATTCATTAAATGCTTTATATTGATAAATGTAAACATTGGATCGTAAAAGCTCCAGTAAAAAATCAAGAAAAAAATTAAAAAAAAGGAAAAGAACATTGCCCGGAGCAGGTTTCGAACCAGTGACCCCTGGAGTCCTGCCAGAGTCCTGAAGTAAAAACGCTTTAGCCTACTGAGCTATTCCGCCGAGTACACATTCTTGACGTATTTTATACCTCATATAAGCAATCTTCGTAGTTTCACAAAATTTAACGACAAAAACAGAACTCTCCAAATTATTCAATCGTTTCGCGTTGCAACGCTTTATAATTTTTAGGTTTTAAAATCGTCAAAAGATGCATATAATGGCTATATTAGAGCATGGTTAATGTTCAGTGTTACTGTTTCCTCACAAATATCATAACTAAAACGAAAACTTACGAATCTGAAACAATTTTTTTCAATTTTGTCAATTTACCAAAGCGTGAAAAGATCCCTTTAACCCTTTGCATGCTGGGAAATTTGTCGTCTGCTAAAATGTCTTCTGCTGAATTTCTAAAATTAGCATTTTCTTCGATTTTTTTTCAAAGAATACTATCAGAATAGCAAACAGTTTGGATCCTGATGAGACGCCACGTTCTGTGGCGTCTCATCTGGATCCAAACTGTTTGCAAAGGCCTTTTTTGAAAAGATCCCTTTAAGTTGAGCCTAAGTAGATTTAATATTCAAAATCACTTTTATAAACGGGCAGTGCCCGGCTAAAAAAAAACACCCGAATATATGTAGTTTTCGAATTTAATTATATACGAATTGCATGTCACTGAAACATATATAAACATGGTATCAGACATTTTGTCATTATTTGCAAAGTAACAAATATATAAAACATATCATGTGTTGCTTTTAATAGGTTACAATGAAATATAAATAAGAGATCTGGTAACATGTCAAATGGTACATATACCACATAAACATACAATTACATCACATCTCAACTCCTTCTCGTTCTCGCTTACCATTTGTGGAATGTGTAAGGAGATCTCTCTCTATAATTACAACCTCTGCAGGTGCTGTGCTTACGCTGCAATAACATTATTAATGTGAAAAGTATGGAAAACTGTGAATTTTACAAATCGTTAGGACGTTAGGATGACAATGCTGTTTTTCTTTATTTAACCTCATTACTTATCAAATATGAGTTATATCAACTCACAACATAAATACAACTCAATGAAAATACAAGAAAGCGTAATATTTTATTTTATTATATACCTGTTTAATGCTTTTAACAAAATACAGGTTGTATCAATTGTTGAAATAAAAAATCCCGTATAACGCTACTCGCTGTTTCCAATTCCGTATTACCATACTAGCCGGACTACTTTGACCCATTTAATGACGTCACATTACACGCACCGATAATAGAAATATTTTATATTACGAAATATATTACGAAGTACATCGTGTGACGTCATTTCTGTGACAAAACACAATAGTTCTATCTAAACTCTGTAAGGACGTGTCGGACATGGTGTTTTTTAATAGTAAGCTATGTGTTAAAAACGTATTTTGGAGTGTGTGTTTATCTTGCATAAATGTATATTTCGATGGGAATACAATAAAATAGTGTGATTTAAACTATGTTTCGATAAAGTGGAAGTGCATAGCGTTTAAACGTTTTTGTAATAAACATCGGATTAAAGTTGTCAACTTAATTGTTATAAAAATTGGATTAACGATGGCATTAAGGTAAGCGTGTCGGAAACCTGTGTTTTCCCCGTTCGAATGTTTACAACTTAATTTACATAAACTGTATTCATACGCGTCTTAAATAAACTATGGCGTACCGTTTTAGTCATTGTTTTGTCAGTTTTGTTAAATTAAAAAATACATTTGTTAACTGTTTTCGTTAGTTGTTGTATATAATAAAAGGAATATTACGCTAGTCAATTGTTCCAAGTGTTTGTATCACTCTCGTGGCTTGTGCTATTTCGCATCACACTCGAGCCTCCGCCTCTCGTCTGATACGTCATCACACAAGCCACTGGAGTGATACAAACTCTTGGAACAATTTACTAGCGTAATATTCCGTATGGTCAATAGTTAAATGACGTTATATTTTTTGCGCGAACTTCAACGATATACCCGTTGACGGAAATCAAACCAAAATTGAAAATATATTCATACCTAAACGACCCACCGAGGGCGGATGCTGGCCCCGACAGGACCATCCAGCTTCCAGAAGAATACGTGATTATTTCCGGCGACGGCAGCAAGGACGATATCGGCATCGTGAAGTACGAGTGGAGCCAGATATCCGGCTTTGCCGTTCAGATCAATCTGACCAACAGACCTCCAACACGGAACCTACGTGCTCGAACTGACAGTGAGCGACAAGCTTGGACAGGCGGACACCGACAATGTGACACGCGTCGTTCTCGCGCGAAGGGGCTTTGATATTTATGTTTTTATTCTGTTGAAAGCCAGAGAGACATTTTTTGGTCGCTGCGGCGTGTTTAATATAATGTCCACCTAATGACCGGGAAGTCACGAATTCGATCCGCACTGTAGGAATGTACTTTAGATCTCACCCAAATACAACAAGTACTGATTCTACCAAGGTAACGGACTCGAAAGCTTTTCAAAAAGACAAAAGGCTTTTGATGCAATCGGGCTAAATAAAAGGATTATACTTTATGGGCTCATGAGCGTTTCTTGGTTTTGCTAATAGGCCAAGGGCAAAGTTTAGACTTGTTCCGAGTAAAGCTTTTAAATCCCTTCATATATTAACGCATGTATTCAATTTGAAATTTATTGAAAACGTAAATTGAGTACTTACAACGTAACACTATATTTGTGAGTAACATGATATACAATTAATTCTTAATATTAAAAAATGTAGCTTTGCATATATGTCCTGCGCAATAATTGTTTATTAATCCACCAATTAAAGCAAAAATACAGAACGATTTCTCTGTTTACCTGATTCTGCTAACAAATTTAAATATTTTTAAGAACTCGCAATTAATAATTGAATCATGAAAATCATTTATTCAAGTATATCTTTGCCTATTTGCAAAAAAAAATCTGCGTTTTGGGAAAAACGGGCTTAATGCATTTGCGCAGTATCGTCCCAGATTTGCCTGTGCATACCGCAAAGGCTTATCAGGAAGGAAACTTTCTGCCAAGGCTTGAATTTCATTTAAAATAAACTTCCTTACAACGAACGGAGAGAGTGTCGTCCCTGATTAATATGTGCGGATTGCACAGGCTAATCTGGGACGACACTTTACGCTATTGCATTAAGCGCCGTTTCCACAGAGCAAGGCTTGCTATTTTACGGATTTGGCGCTCATTCGGTCACAATGTTTTGTTTCTAAAGAGCCGTACGGACTCGCAAAGACGGATCTTGTTTTCATTGTGGACGCCAGCACGAGCGTCACGGACGCCAATTTCCAGAAGATGCGAGATTTCCTGAAAGAATTCCTCTCCAACGCCGACATCGACTCTGGTTCTATTCGAGTCGGCATAAACCTCTACAGCACCGAGGTTCAAATCGAGTTCCATTTAAACCGGTAGGTTGCAAATTTAGATGTTATGCCATCGACCCCCCCCCCCCCCGTTTTCTTAAATACTGTAAACTCATTATAACTCGTGGGCATGAATTTTTGTTGATTTTGTGGGTTTCTGATCCACGAATTTAGCACAAACACGTCGTAAAATGACCGAAACAAATTCCACTTTTTCCCAGAATAGAAAAGAAAAATGTACATGTCCACTAAAAACACGAAGTTTTATGCTGACATATCAAAGCTACTTTACTGAATTCCATATTCTGTTAAAAAAATGACTTAAAGTGTTGTTATAAAACCTAAAATGTATTTTATTTGAAATTTTTACTCACTTTATTGCAATTTTAAAATGGTCATCGTGATTAAGGAGACTAACGCATATTTGCAAAATCAGGACTGGGTATATTTGTAATTTATATCAATCAAAATGCTGTTCAGTATACATGTAGTTTAATCCAATGTTATACTTCAGTTGTTTGTTGTGCTTGTAACGAGATATTTCAAAAAGAAAATGTTTCATATTTTTGCGCTATTCGATTAGCGCAGGTACACGCGCTTCTCACCTTGGCGATCCGGGTTTAATCCTCCATTGCGGAAGCATGTGAGTTTGGTTGGTGGTCACCACACCGGACAGGTTGGGTTTCCTCCGGGAACTCCGGCTTCCCACCACAGCGGAAGTCAGTACCAATCTTGAAAATATTACAGGAACAACACAATAGCTGGATGTCGCAGCATTATTCTAAAATTCGTAACAACTTTCGTGAATCTAGTAGCCTAGCAGTGCTGATACACACTCTGGGTGCTCACATAAAGCAGTCTCAGGCGCGGAAGAACTTGAAATACACACATATCTATGGTGATTTTTACCGCGTTCAGGTACAGAACATCTCGTGACACCCTGGCGGCTGTTGACCGCATACCGTACATCAAAGGCTCGGCCAACACTGCCGACGCGCTGAAGTCGATGTCCGAGGTTATGTTCTCGCCCGCAAATGGTGACAGGCCGGACGCCCCGAACGTGTGCATCCTGTTGACGGATAGCGTGTCGAACATTAACATACGTCGAACGATACCGGAAGCGGTAGCAGCCCGAGCCAAGGTAAGTTAAAGGTGTTTTTCCCGACCCATTTAATTTCGAAACTGTAAAACAAATACATATAAAATATGAAACATAGCATAATAATGTAATGCAATCAGAGATGAACAAGATGCATGTTAAACACATCTAAAGTTATCCATATAATAGAAGTCATGACTTACAAAACATTAGTGGAGTGGAAAATTGTCTTTACTTTCAGTATAAATATCTTTAACATTATACATATAATTTTATAGCTGAACCATATTGATTTGCTACATAAATTTGTTTTTATTTGAACTATTTAGCACAATCGTCTGCATGTAGAGTTTCCTGTACATAATATATTCTCGAGGGTGATTACAACTTATCTTGATAAACATGAGCTACAATCAAAGATTTCAAGTGTGCGTACTTATCAGCGGGTAAACAGTATAATTATATCGTACGTGCTTATTATATAATTCTATGTTTATTGAGGTTTTCATCATTTCCATTTAATATAATCGGTAACGGGATCTTCATTTACGTACGATAAATTATTTAGTTCTTAACAAATAACAGTTCCATTTATTCTTCGATTTATGTTCTTAACGAATATTGTTTCTGCCATATTTCATTTTCAATTAGCATTCAATGATACCATTCTTTGACTTCTGAGAATGAGCGTTAAGCGCTAGCATTCTTTGATTTATGATAAGTGTAAATAATTAAATAAGTCGGTAGTATAAACAGCCCATTTTATTCTCTGAAAGAATATCCTGAAAATACAGTGCTTATTTATTAAAATAAGATAAATATTTGCATGCACACATATCATTAATGATATATACGTACGTCATATATAACGATTATTATTATATATTAATACATCACACAGAATATTATTCAATTTCACTAACAGTTTTCAGGCATTAACATTGTTTTATCAAATCATAAAATTAAGAAATTATTTATTTTTGAGAAAACCGTACTATTTGTTTTACTAATAAGATACTTATAAAATAGCAATTATCATAAATACACAATATATGTTTATTCGGATATTGTGCAGCCAAACAACCTTCTTAAATATTCTACATTGAATGTAACTGAAACAAATTAAAGTAGCAAACAATAATTTAAGTATACCGGTAATATATATTTATTTGCAGCAAACAATAATTTAGGTTTAAAAATAAATGAGAAATAACATCTCACCTGAAAGAATATCGAGAAAATACAGTGCTTGAATCGCGCACAGTATTCTCTTAAATATTCTTTCAGTAGCAACTTTTTGAAATTTGATCAGAATTTTCCAAATACGTATCTCACGTGATCCCACGTGATCCCACGTGGTCTCACGTGATACGCTGATTCACCTACTTTTTTATATTTGTTCGGGTCAAAACTGTTAACCCTTAGTCATGGAACTTTCTCGAAGCTTCGATTGTGCACTTTTATGTTCCAAATTTGGGAAACAATTTAGATTGTAATGTGCCAGTCACTCTCCTAGCTTACTAAGCGGTTTTCATAGTTCATCAAGGTAGTTTTCAACATGTAAGAATTTGTAGCTCACCTAGCACAAAAGTATGCCTATGTAGTGTTGTGAAACCGGGGCTTAATGCGTGATACTGACTGCAGAATTCCTTACATAAAATTGAGCATTTCTAACAATATGCACTAGTTATTTTAAACAATATGCAATAGTAGTTTTAAAATTTTGTTAATTGAAATTAATTAAAACTTTATTAATTAGGATTAATTAAAATTATTAACTAAGTTTAAATGAAAATTGAGATATTACAAATATTTCATAAGATTGTGATTTTAATTGGATTACAATTAGCTTAAGGGTAAAAGTGGTGTTAACATACGTAATTTGTGTTGTGAATGTAGTTTTAATATGGCTTTAGTCAATGACGTGATGGCTTCTTTTACGAATCGTCATTTTCTTCTATCTTCGGTACAATATCCATCGTAACGGAAACGCCAGAAACGATGTGAATAGTTAAATATTTGGTGCCATCAATAAGAGCCAATCAATGTCTCAGTTTGTCACAGAGGATTCTTTTCATGATATGAGTCGTGTTCTGACAAAACTTGGCATAATGCATGTGCGTAAAGTGTCGTCCCAGATTAGCCTGTGCAGTCCACACAGGCTAATCAGGGACGACACTTTCCGCTTTAATTGGATTTTTGCTAACAAGAGACTTCATTTAAACGAAAAATGTAATAAAAGCGGAAAGTCTGGTCCCTGATTAGCCTGTGCCAACTCCACAGGCTAATATGGGATGACACTTTTTGCGCATGCATGAAGCCCCGTTTTCTCAGAACGCGTCTCATATTTTTTGACATAATTGATCCTCGCTTTGGGAAAACGAGGTTTAATGCATGTGCTTCAAAGGTCGTTCCATATAAGCTTGTGCAGTCCGCCAAGTCTAATCAGGGCCGACCCTTTCCGGATTTTAGTATTTTCGTTTAAAGGAAGTCTCTTCTTAGCGAAAATGTATTTCCTGATTAGCGTAAGCGGCACTTAAAACACGTGCTTTAAAGGGGCCTTTTCACAGATTTTGGCATTTTTTTAACGTATTCATTAAATGCTTTATATTGATAAATGTAAACACTGGATCGTAAAAGCTCCAGTAAAAAATCAAGAATAAAATTAAAAAAAGGAAAAGAACATTGCCCGGAGCAGGTTTCGAACCAGTGACCCCTGGAGTCCTGCCAGAGTCCACAAGTAAAAACGCTTTAGCCTACTGAGCTATTCCGCCGGGTACACATTCTGGACGTATTTTATACATTATATAAGCAATCTTCGTAGCTTCACAAAATTTAACGACAAAAACAGAACTCTCCAAATTATTCAATCGTTTTGCGTTGCAACGCTTTATAATTTTTAGGTTTTAAAATCGTCAAAAGATGCATATAATGGCTATATTAGAGCATGGTAAATGTTCAGTATTACTGATTCCTCACAAATATCATAACTAAAACGAAAATGTGCGAATCTGAAACAACTTTTTTCAATTTTGTCAATTTATCAAAGCGTGAAAAGATCCCTTTAAGCCCATTCTTCCAAGAACGCGGCTGAAAGTTTACCATTATATTTGTGGTTTGTTCTACGAACGTCATAAACATTTAAGAAATAGTAAAACCCACAGAGGTCCCTATGGGATTATAGTGACCAGCCAGGCCTACGGCTTCGGTCCATATACAGTTGTTGGCTGTCTGGCTGGTCACTATAATGCCATTGCATTTGGGACCGAAGTGGACTTTACTGTTTCTTATATTCTTATATTATATTACACCGAAGAGTGTTACCTGTACAAATGTACATGGTTGTACGATTGTTAAAGGTTTAGAACTTAGTCGTCGTCGGTTAATTTTGCGAATCTGGCATCAGACGTCATTGTTGTTTACTAACAGTAACGGCAAAATACTACGCTGTACAATAAAACGCTTCCACACAGTGCAAAGTTAGTGCTTTGTAACCCCGAACGGTCTATATACAAAAATATAGTGACCAGTCCATATACTCTTAGGTTTCTCTATCGCATTTTACAGACTGAAACCGGTCATATAGATATAGAAGGACCAATATATCTGAGATGTAATATATACAGGAGTTTAACTACTGTACCATGAAGTCAAAAGCTAGAAAGGCCCAATAGTAATATTAATCGAGCGAGCAATTTATAAAGTAATATGAATTTATCCGAAAACAAAATGATTCGAATTTACATTCATCGTTTATCTGCCAATTAATTCTTTCGTTCCTAGTCTTAGGTTTTTGAAATATATGGGTTTACTCCCACCAACCCACCGCCACCACCACTTAAACCCACAATCGTAGTGTTGTAATTACTATATTACTAAAATGACTACAGCACGTGATATTTTCCGAAAGAGGACAATAAATCCGAAAATGTTAAATCAATAATATTGATTGGGCATTAATTTGGTTGATTCCTTATGTTGAGCTTTCAACGAGCTTGACCCAAACACATCGGAAACTAACCGACGCTAATTGCACTTTTTTTCCAAAATCAGACAACCTCGGATGTATGTTCCCGCGGAAAAGTCGCTTTTTAAACATGCAATTGCATGCTGACGAATAAAACATATGTAACAGTATTTCTTACGTTGTTTTAAAAATTAAGTTGTATGTCTATCTTTTTTTTCTACCCCCACACATTGTGATCCACAATCAGACCCAAGAAATCGTATTCGCTACGAGCGTTTTTTTTTACTTTCGTATTATAGAAAGTATCAAGAAAGTGATTAACGCTTATTTGGTATAAATATTCGTTTTTCATCTCGACTTTACGCGAAATTTCTTTGTTTCGTCACAAAATTACAGCTCCCACATTCTTTCTGATATTGCTAGAAATTAAGCGGCATTTTAACAATTGATACAAGTAATACATAGCATAAAATGTTTAAATAAAGTCTCTTCTTAGCAAAAGTCCAATTCGGGCGGCAAGTGTCGTCCCAGATTAGCCTGTGCGGAACGCATGGATACTTTACGGACATGCATTAAACCCTGTTTTCCCAGAGCCAGGCTCGTATGTATTTTCACTCCTATTCAGGGTATCCACCTGTACGTGATCGGTATCGCCCTCCAAGACACTCAGGAGGTGGACGCAATAGCCTCGCCGCCGGCTGCCGACAACAGCTTCCACGTGGAGACCTTCGACCAACTGAAAGGCCTGCATAAGACGATATTCAGCGCCTCATGCCCAGGTAGTGTGTCTATTTCTGAATTATTTACCAGCCGTTTGATTACCATAGATAAGATCGTGTATATATGAGTCTCGCATTGGGAAAATGGGGTTTAATACATCGTTACATGTGATTTAAGTGTTGTCACATGTTAGCCTGTGCGGACTGTACAGGACGACACTTTCCGCCGAGACTTGTTTGTCGTTTACAAGTGACTTCCTTTAAACGAAAACTCAATAAAAGCGGAGAGAGTTGTCCTTAATTATTCTTTGAAAACTGCACATGCTAATCTGGGACGGCACATAACGCACATGCATTAAGGCCCCTTTTCCCAGAACAAGGCGCACATATACTTATAGCTCGAATATTCAAGCAAACATTTTTTTTATCGAATGTTGTTCAGAAAACAAAACCGTTTTCGATTGGGTTTATTGATCACAAACGTATCTCAATATGGCATGCCCTATTTTTATATTTATTAATTCAAAAGCTGGAATTAATAACCCCAGCCCAGCTAAGCAGCACAGGTGAGTAATGTGTTGTTTCAATTAAAATAATATATCAGTATTATTGGGGTATTATACTGTACGAAACTGAGGAACGAAAACTGATAAATGTTTACTGATCAACGTTAACTGATGAACGTATTACTGATAAACGTAACATCGTTAGACAATCTATTGCAATGCGTGCATTTTTTTGACATTAAAGAAAGGTATGCTTTATTCGTGTCTCAATCCCTCTAGTCCTGATTGTGAATGTCTCCCCTTCTGCAAGATATAATTCGATTTTTATTTAAGTAAGCTCTGGGAAAACCGGGCTTAATGCATGTGCGTAAAGTGTCGTCCCAGGTTAGCATGTGCGGTCTACATAGGCTGATCAGGGACGACACATTCGGCGTTTAAGGTATTTTTCGTTTGAATAGAGTATCTTCTTAGTGAAAAAACACACTTAAGGCGAATGGTGTCGTAACTGATAAGCCAGTGAGGAGTGCACAAGCTAATCAGGGACGACACTTTACGCATATGCATTAAGGCCCATTTTCCGGAAGCGACTCATAAATTTTGGAATTTACTGTGTGATTACAATTCTTTTGCTCGACTGCCTTGTCAAAAGTTATATATCTGATTAATGTTTTTTCTATTTTTTGCTTTATATTCTTCATTTATTGTTTTTTTTTAATTATTTGTTGAGTTATGCTTGTATATTTTCTGAAATATATTTATGTATTTGTGTATTAAGGTCCATAGAATGTATGAGGTTTCAAATGAAAAGCATGAAGAGACATTGCTTATCTTCTGATTTTAATACAAATTGATAAGTTTGTTTCTAGTTCCCCTTTGCCTTTTCTTTAGCACGTATATACATATTTGAATAATCATTTATATGAGCACAGGCTCTACCAGTATCTGAGTTTGTATTAAGGTTGAAGTTTAAAAAAAAACGAGTAGGATAATTTTTTTTGCTTTGTAGTCAATTGCATTTTAATGAGAACATTGCTATTAAGCACAAGTAAGGTTAAAATCGTAACGTGTAACTTTAAGGCCTTTTTTAATATAGATATATATAATCATGTACACCGAAAAAAATTATGATTTTGCATAATATGTTTAGCTTTCTATACGTTTTTGACATTTACGCTGTTAGTTCAATATTATACTATCAAATGTTGTACGCTTATTTTATGAATTGACTCGTTTTTGTTGTTGAGAGTAAACTGTTATTTTGGATGCAACATACATGTATTGGCATAACGTATCTGAGTGATTCAAAATATACTATTGGAGGACAAGTATTTAGATTCATCTAGGGTTATAAATACATTCTTCGACTGTATTTTCTTTATCATGGGAACGTGATATTAATGGTGGCGGCATGCAGTCTAATAGGCGCATTTTTTTCATTTATTTTGCCGTTTCTTCTTTTCGGTTAGGCTTATTTTTATATGTTCTTCTTTAATATTTTGCACGCTTACATTCGCTTTCTTTCAGCCTCGGTTTGCGGATTCCAGAATGCGACGTTCTTTTCTTATTGGATGCGTCTGCTTATACTGCTAGTGCCGATTTCGATTTCATGCTTGCTTTACCACAATGTACTTTAACTTGAACACTTATGATTCAAAGACTGATATGCTTAACGGTGTTGACAACGTGAAAACTAAGAAGTCAATAAACGAATACACAACTAACGTCTGAAAATAGTCCGCAATAGATTATTTAAACCGAATGTTGGTGACAGAAACAATGTTGACAATTTCGTCATAATAATAACAAATGGCTTTGAAAATGAAGTTGAAAGACAGTTTTTAATTGAAGCAAAGCTTTTGGAGGCCCAGTGTGTTTTGGTATTTACAATCGGGATAGGTTTAACTGCCGATCACAAAATACTCAGTGCCTCGGGGCCTCACAAAGGAATGGCAGTTCCCAATTACGATGTCCTGACTTCAGTTCCTTCGTTCCTCTTTTATTGTAAAGGTATGCACCCACCGTTTGTCAAGGATTGATGTAGTTTGAAACAAAGTGAGATCTCTCGAGCCTCATTTTGGGAAATCTAGGTTTAATGCATGTGCGTTAAATGCCATCCCAGACTAGCTGGTGCAGTCCGCACATGCTAATCAGGGACGACGTTTTCCGCCTTAACTGAATTGTCGTTAAGAAGAGACGTCATTTAAATGCAAATTCCATGAAAGCAAAAAGTTTCGTCCCTGATTTGCCTATGCTTATCTGGGATGACATCTTACGAACATGCATTAAAGCCAGTTTTCGCAAAACAAGGCTCTTTCGTTTCCAGAGATGCTCCCTTAAACGTCAAGAGCCGAGTCTTAAAAAAAATCTTCCTGCATATATAAGGTAAACTTGGCTTTTCAGTGCACATAATATGATCATTTACGATCAACGATTTCCTGGGACATTGGAAGTTGCAACTAATGTATGTGCCTTCCGACGCGGAAAGAATATTTCATGTGTCAGTCAACTGTCTGTCCGCAAAAAAACTAATGTAGAACAGGAAGAGCAATTATAAAATATAACGTTAAAATTAAATTCAATTAAACCAGTCTGATTCGATGCACAATAGTGTATTACATATTGAAGATATGAGAATGAATAGTCTCTCTTGGAAGGAAATTAATTAGTCTTAGAGGTTCAGTTCTAATCTTGCATGTTCTGTGTAGTTTGATTTGTGATTGATTATGTAGTCATGCATGTAACGTATTGTTTCATTTGTGATATAAATAATTCTAGCGGATGGAATCTACCAGGGATTTTATGTTATTGTCTCGGTGGGAAGTGTTGAGACATCTTGGATAAGATGAATACGCACATTGCGTTAAGCTATCGATGTTACGTCCAGTGTACATATCAATATAATTGTATATAAAGTACATGACAAACTGCTATACCAAAATACACATCAAATGCTTCAATCAAATCGGATTGACACGTTTCCTGATGTTTTATTTTTTCATATTTTGTAAACATAGAAATACATCATTGAGTTTTTTCCCATATATTGGTTGCTTTCTTGCTGTCCACTACCCTTCAATCAAATAAATGAATCAAATTTCTTTAACGCATATCTCAACATGTAATTGCATTTTTAAAGAATAAAAACAACACATTAAAAAACACTACGAGGAGCATGTACTCAGGACGCATTAACAAGAATAAGCACGTTTTACTTATGTTTTACTAACTAAGCCTTCGTGATATCTATTAAGTAATAACTTTACTATTTTTGGAAACGTAACGATTACTAAAGATTCTAAGCACAAACGCGATTCACGAAATCGAATGACTGGTCGGTGCAAAATATTTTATTCCGATTGAAGTTTCCAAAAATAAATGACATACACTAACTCCAAAATATGTTTTGAAATCGTTCGATGATATCATGTAGTTTTATTATTTTACTGTAAAAACATCAATCTCCTCCGAATAGTCGCCCCTAAATCCATAGTATAGTATGTTTACGTCCCAGAAATAACATCACGTGATACAAAATAATAAATTGCGTAATCATTTGAATGACAATAAAGACCCAGAACGCTCTACAAATTAGTAAAGGAACAATGTTATGTCATCAACTTATATATAATTTATGAAATGTAATGAAATATACAACACATGCGGCATTGCTAGGAGATAAGGTGTTTATTTGTTTTTTATCGCGCTGAAACAAAAAATGCTAACATTCGCTCAAACATCTTTGCAGTCTGTCCAACATTGAGTGTTAATGGTTTACTATTTATTTGAATTGACTACCTTTATTCCAGCCCTATATAATCCTGAATGTTAAAACGTTGGAAAGTGTGTATCGCCTGACGTGTGTCAATGCCCCGATAGGTTTTGGGGAGAACTATGTGAACTCTTTGATTACCCTGTAGCCGTTTAATTTATGTATCCGATATACAATGTAATGCTTTTTTTATCGTATTCAACGATGAGTGAACATATCATGAATTAGGCAAACACGAAGCTAATTAGTTTCTGTTGAGTGCTCTGTAATCCACTCATTCATGCCCCAAGCGGTTCTAATGCTTTCAAAATCAAATGAGAAACAAAGAGCCTATATTGTATGTAATGTTAAGTAGAATATATGTGGATCTCAAGAAATATAACGCTAGCTATATTGACCTGTTTTTTAACAGAACGATATATGTCAGTGCCAGGTAAATATTGGCGAATAATTAATAGCATTTAAAACGGTTGTCATTATTTCAGTGAAGAAATGTTCCGCTGATGAATATTTGGTCAAAAATGACTCGATTTTGTCCGTTTCGTCTCAATGGGATCAAAATGAGCCCGATAAGTTTGGGGCTGACCAGGGGCGCCTTAATTCCACGGAAACGGGAGAGGGAACATCATTCAGAGCAGGGATATGGGCGGCAGGTGTTGCGGATACAAATCAGTACATCCAGGTCGTAAACCTCATATATTCGTTTTGAAATATTTCATACTACATTATTGTTCCGTAATCTGACTAATTATTTGTATACTGCAACTTGTTGCCAGTACATGGTTTAATGCGCGTGATTTTTTTGTTGGGCGATGTTGACAGGGGTTTTATGAAATAAAAATGGCTGAAGCTACGCTATGAATCATTGAGTTGTATGAAATTATTTATTTTTTTAAAAGGTAAACTTCTCAGCTCCGAAAATAATCACCGGCATTGAAACGCGTGGCAGACCCATATCTCAGAATCATCAGAATCCCCAATGGGTGACGCAGTACCGATTCATGTACAGCAGAGACTGTGAGATCTTCAACACTTACACGCACACGAATGGATCCGACATGGTATCATATATGTTTATTGCACGCAGATTAACACGTTCATATCCTGACGAATAATCAAATGAAACCATAAAGAAATTATCAGCAAATAACTTTTTGTAAGCCCTCAGTACGTGTAGTCTTTCATTTAAAGTAAGGGATGTATTGCATATACAACGCATGGCAATATAAACAGAACAACATTCAACCTAAAACTTGTAATAAACACTTTGCTCATCTCGTCGATACGTATTATTTGCAGTTCAATATGTTTACGTCCGGAAAAGCAGCATTAAAGAATTACATAAATCAGTTTACTATGTATCTATATATACATTATGTTTCCTTAACATATTTGAGATACTTAAGTTCTGAATTGTTTAGTCTGCATACTTAAGTTCTAGCGTGTTTATTTTGGATCAATGTTCATTTGGTTTTTGATTCAACTCGTTTTACAACTCAAAAAGTTCAGCTGGTAGTTAGACTGAATTTAGATTGAGTCAGATGCCTTGATAGTTTTTCTAAGAACTTGATAACGCTCACAGAGCTGGTATCTTACCATGGACCTCCCTGTCTGAAAGGAAACACTGCATTCAATACTCAATTACGTTTACTTTAAAAAATAAATGTGTATAAAATGGCATTATTCTTTAAAAAAGCGTTTGAATCCATTTTACTTGTTTTTTTCGTGTTTGGAGTTATTTGATGCAAATGAGGACGGGAACACCATACGACCCAATAAACTACCTTACCCAGTGCTAGGTCTGTGTGCCAGAGTGAATCCAACACAGTGGCACGTTCATATCTCTATGCAATTTGATGTCAAGGGTTGCGGTGGACCAATTTGGGTGCTCTGTAATCAACTGAGTCATGCACCAAGCGGTAATAATGCTTTCATCAAATGAGAAACGAATAGTCTATATTGTATGTAATGTTGAATATATGTGGATCTCAAGAAGTATATCTATATCGACCTGTTTGGTTTTGGAATGGTTCTCTGTTCGATACACTAATACATTTTATTTATTTATTGGACATTACATTTGGTCATGACTTCAATTCAATTGGAAGTACATGTTTAAAGCGTTCAGCCCTGTGTTATCCTGAAAATGTCAGAATGGAGGAACGTGTGTATCACCTGACGTATGTTACCGTCCCGATAGGTTTCGTGGAGAACACTGTGAAATCAGTAATTACACTATAGTCGATTGATTTAAATAGCCGATTCACACTTAACTATTTTTCAATTGTGTCGAACGACGAGTGAACACATCACCATACAAAACAAGTGTGTGTCCTTAAAGTGTTCCGGCTTCCATTAACTTACAGGACCACAACAACATTGAATATCCAGTTTTATAAAAATGGTTCTATTTTTGATAAATTAGGTTTATTAATTGGGGATTACATTTTTATTAGGCTGCATGTAAATCGTATTAATGTTAGCGCAATATGACTAATATTAAGTTTAACAATTAACTTTAACGTTTGCTCTTCGAAACGTGTAAACTAAGAAAGGGAACGAACCAACAAACACGAATTTAAGTGAGTGTGGTTTCGCTGTCTTTCATTTGCATGGTCTCCTTAGTAAACAGACCGTACTTTCTTGAAATATATATCAATTTGCAAACGAAATTAACCTCTTTGTCATAGGTGCACATGTATATTCATTCTCACTACGTGTCTTTAATTGAGTTAAGGACCTAATTACTTAAACCTATATAATTTACATGTCGTATACTTGTAGTATCTATATAATAGTTGTTATTTCAGCCCTGTGCAGTCCTGAATGTCAAAACGGAGGGACGTGTGTATCACCTGACACATGTCGTTGCCCTGATGGATTTGATGGACTACGTTGTCAAAACGGTAAGACTTACATTTTAGCACTCAGTCCCTCTATAAATCCGTTTTCGTTATGTTTGTCTTCAATTGCTTTTCACAAAATTATCATACACTAGCTTATTAAGTATAAGCTATTAAGTATAGCTATTGTAAAAACTTGTTAACAGTCTTTATGTCACATTTATTGTCCAATCTTAAAGAAACTTGGTCAGAATATTTGTTTTCATGATATTTTGGATGTGTACACAAATGTAGTCGGTTTGTTGGAAAACGTGGCCGCCAGGGTTTTCACTATTCATGAAAGTTGGTTAGAACATTTGTTGTAATGACATCTTGGGCTGCACAGAATAGGTCAGTTCCGTCGAATCTCAGGTGAGCGACTTTGGGCCTCTCAGGCCATCTTGTTTTTCATTCAAAATCTAGTTCGGTAATCGGCCAATTGAAAATTCCCAATGTAAGGTTTAAAAAAAAAACTTAATATTTTGTTTATCTCTAATTCATGTAAGTTCATCCTTAGTAAATGTAATACTGAAAACACTTGTATTCTCAATTTTGAAGCATTTTTACCAAAACAACAACACAGATTTCCCAATTTTAGCCCAAACGCCGCGAATATTTCCAATTCGAAGGGACCCGGCCCCACTCCCAAAATGGTGAAAAACACGTAATGATAAATGGATATCTCAGTTGTTGTCATTATTCAGTAAGAACTTCAAATTGTTTAAAAACCCCTTCTTCTAAATATGTTTTATTTTGTTCTATTTTACTGAACTAGAAGTCCAATGTAAGTTGAACATCAATTTCTGTACTGAAGACATTTCATCTATTTCAGGGATTTCAATAGATTTTTTAAACCAGGAGTCAAATGACCCTGTGTTTAAAAATTTCAAGGTAAGATTAAATTTGCTGGGGTCAAAATAGTGAAGCACATCGTTTTTTTTGTGCATACTAGTTAAATTATCTGTAAATGTCTTTAAGTATTTTCTTACTTTTATACTTAAATTTACTAAAAATCAGTTGCTATTTAATCTGTTAGTACGTCTGTCTTTATTTCCATTTTAAGTTTTCATACACACAAGCTTTTCAGTGTTTTTCCATCAATTTTGGGAATTGGGTTGGGGCCCATTGGATTGGGAAAAATTTCGTTGACTATGGACTGCGTTTAAGGGTATTCATTACTTCTGTGAAAATATGTTGATATTTCATATATTTTTTTATATTACATTTATGAAGTTAGGAATTACAGAAGACCACTTCTTCTAAATATATATTTTTTATTTTGTTCTATTTTACTGAATTTTATTTTGTTCAATTTTAATGCATAAGAAGTCAAATGGATTTTTAGTACAACGGCACTGATCCAGTGAAAAATTTGAACAGTGTAGTGGGTAAATCAACTTCTGGAAAATGCAATATTTGTATATAGTTCATTCGTCAAGACGCGTCGCAATATGCCAAGTGTTCACTTCTAAGCGTATTGCATGCACATAAATTGCATAACGACATGAACGATGTCCAAAGATTTAAGTCCGGGAATTGTTTAGTATACGTTCCTCAATTTTGTTTTGTATTTTTGTTTACCACGTTTTTATTTACAGATAATTGTTAATTAATTTAATGATCATTTTACAAAATGTGTTATGTGTGTAGGGCTTTTGGTTATCGGAATCATCACAATGACAAAATGTCTTTGCATGAAGTTGTCCACTGTTGAAGTGGTCTATTGATAGAGGCGCAAATATGATTTTGTGTATATCAAAACAAAAATGTATAAAACAAAAAGTCTGTGTCGTAACGAGTTAAATATTTTATTTAATTTATTATACAAAATAGTATACGCATTAGAAAATTATATACAACAAATATTCAATTAACTAAAATTCATACTATAAGCAATATCTTACATACAAAGAGACCAGCTAATTAATGAATTAGGGAATACATGCTAATATAATAGGGAATACAGAACGATATCAGATGACCAACACAGATGGTAATTATAAATAACGTCAAAACAGACGAGAATAACACACCAAGTTAATCAATCATTGCTTATCTCGTTAATTAAACATGCTTGTGGTATGCAAACTGCAGATTGAATGTTGATTGATTTCATGTGAATAGCGTACTTCCTTATTTGTCTATCTACAAAAAGTAATCTTCGCTACCGTTGGGCATGTGGTCGGAAGATCCCGTCGGAAATTGACATGTGAGCATTTGGTGTTCCAATCAATATTAATACACTGTTAGTCAGTAGAGGTGAGTTAGCTAGCAAGAAACCGACGAACATTACGGTCACGCAATTTGTTATTGTCACGGGGCACATATGCCATTACATTTAACTCATAGTTTGCAATATGTTACGAACATTGGAAACGTTGTATTGAAATTAAATCAATAGAAATAAATCGTTATGAACATTGAAACTGACTTGAGTATTTTTATTATTATGTGTGTCAAAGCTAATGTCACACAGTCAATTAAGATGGTGTAACATAACGCACACCAAACGCACAATTGGGGCATTGTTGGATTAATATGATGGTCGAAATTTGTACCAGATTTCATGCGGTCTTGGATTGGCGGCCACATAGACCAACATTTCAATAGCCTCGGGTTAACGTCAATAATTACCGGACACGAATATTTGTTTACCTTGCGTGCCAACATTGGGTCAATTCCGTATGTATTCGTTATGTGTCCGTTGCATAAGTTGCAGACACGTGACTTTACACGGCCAATCAGAATTGCATACATACCATCATCAAAGCTTTCGTCGTTTATATCTATATTAATAAGGCAGTCTTACATGAGCAGTCGAACATAGAAGGCATTATTACTTACTGTCGCGGGCGGGGCCCGTTGCGGGCTTCGCAAGTGTCTTGTATATGACAAACATTTTAAAAACGTTGTGCTGTGTTAATAAGCGGAAATAAAACGCATAGAAATCAGAAATGGACTTTGTTCACGTTTATCGTGTATTGTGTCTCGACGAACTTTGCGACAAGTCATATGTATTCCCATTAATAAAACTGACCTCAAATGCCAATCTCAACATCTGTAAACACATGTTTGGTTTTATACAAGCGTTTTGAAGCATTTCAGTTTTTGTTTTATATTTTACGAGTTTGTGATTTTTGTAATTGAGGGTTTCACTTTGAATGCTTTAAGGGATCCCAAGTAACCTGTCCTTAATATAAATAACTCCACGACAAGACACAAGTCCTGTTCATGACGGCAGGGCAACTGCAGCTTGGAATATCGACGTATTAAGCGTCTGAATAACAAAACGTGCATGAATCTCTCGGCTTATTAAGCCTTAACAATTCTTGATATCTGTTTAGTAATAACTTTACTATTTTTGGACACGTAACGATTGCTAAACATTCTAAGCACACACGCGATTCACTAAATCGAATGACTGGTCGGCACAATTAATTTGATTCATATGAAGTTTCAAAAAATAAATGACATACACTAACTCCACAATATGTTTTGAAATCGTTGAATGATATCTTCTTTTTTTTATTTTACCGTAAAAACATCAACCTCCTCCGAATAGTCGCCCCTTAATCCATAGTATAGTATGTTTACGTACCAGAAATAACGTCACGTGTTACAAATTCATAAATTGCGTAATCAGATGAATGAAAATAAAGATGTGTGTTCAGTTCTACAATTTAGTAAAGGAACAATATAATATGTCATATATGAAATGTAATGAAATATAAAAAAAACATGCGGCAGAGCTCAGAGCTAAGGTTTTTTCTCGGTTTTTATTGCGCTGAAAAACAAACAATAATGCTAACATTTGCTCACTTACTGGTTAACCAGCTTATTCAGTCGAATTGATGACTTCAAAAATGACCTATCATGTACCTTAAATGAAGAGTCCACGAACAAATCTTAACATGAGCTCTGTGCGACACTGAATGTAAGAACGTAGAAACGAGTTTATGCATTGTGTCAGTGCTTTGAGTAATTGTTAACGAAACGATAGCCTCAGTTGAATTATCCGAAGGGATATTAAATAATTATAACTCTCTGATTATACTCCTTTAATTGACGTTTCGGCATAATGCCTTTATCAAAACATTAGAAATTATATGTTAACTACATTTTTACATCTTTTGACTGCACAATTTAAATAACAAAGAAAAATGTTTTTTAACGTCAAATGACGTTGTACATGATGACGTCATAAATGGCATTATTTAAAATGGCGCCAAAAAAATGTAAAAATTCGCCAAAAATGAAATGACGTAAAACACTTACATATTTTGTCTTAAACTTATGTTAAATATGTGCTTTATATATTTAATAAATTGATGTTATACAATAAAACAATCATCATCATATGTAATTATAATCGACCTAAACTTATTATCATTAATTAAATAGGGTAAACTTATTTAATGACTTTAATTATTTCAATCCATATCTATGTTAAATATTATATAATATTATTATGTTAAATAAAACAGCCAACAAGAGAGTACCACTAGCTATAACTTATTCTAACAACCTTCCAAATATCCACTCAATAATTCGAAAAGATACCGACAAACTATATCAATCAGACAGAATGAAAAATATATTCCCAGACGTACCAATAGTTGCATACAGACGAGATAGGAATATCGGTGACATTTTGGTTCATGGAAAAACAAATAAAGAAATAAACAAACGTTCTCAACTAATACCACAATCGTGTAAGACTAATTGTATAGTCTGTAAAATGTTGAAAAGAGGTTTTCATAAGAACCCAAAAAGCGAATTTCCAAACGAAGCAATAACACAGAACTGTAACATTTATAACTTGGTGTACGGTATATTTTGTATTAAATGCCAAAAGATGGTATACGTCGGAGAGACACGCAGATCATTAAAGGAACGTGCCAAAGAACACGAGGCTGACGTGCGGCTACGAAGAGATAAACCGATCTAAGAACATTTCAATGGTGCTGGCCACAGAGTGCAGGATATGGGTGTATCAGTGTTAACACAAATAAGAGACAGTTCCCATTATTACAGACTTATTAAAGAACTGGAATTCATAAAGAAGTTTCAAACACAATCGCCAAATGGACTTTATACAAAAAATCAACTTGATGTACTGCTGCGGGAAACTATCTTGTAAAAAATGTATGTGAAAAACATATTATATAAATCATCAACCTAAATGTATGTAAAAATAATAGTACTTTATGCAATGTATCTTATCCATAATGTGTATTTGTTATATAGAATAGCAAGTATATATGATTATTTAATCAAATATCATTATAATATTTTACATAGATATGGATTGAAATAATTAAAGTCATTAAATAAGTTTACCCTATTTAATTAATGATAATAAGTTTAGGTCGATTATAATTACATATGATGATGATTGTTTTATTGTATAATATCAATTTATTAAATATATAAAGCACATATTTAACATAAGTTTAAGACAAAATATGTAAGTGTTTAACGTCATTTCATTTTTGGCGAATTTTTACATTTTTTGGGCGCCATTTTAAATAATGCAATTTATGACGTCATCATGTACAACGTCATTTGACGTTTAAAAACATTTTTCTTTGTTATTTAAATTGTGCAGTCAAAAGCTGAAAAAATGTAGTTACCATATAATTTCCAATGTTTTGATAAAGGCATTATGCCGAAACGTCAATTAAAGGAGTATAATCAGAGAGAAACGGTAACCGTTTGGGGCTTATACTTGTATAAAGCACTAAGTCTGAAACATCTTTGCAGTCTGTCCAACATTGAGTGTAATTGGTTAACTATTAATAATTTGAATCGACTACCTTTATATCAGCCCTATATAATCCTGAATGTCATAACGTTGGAAAGTGTGTATCACCTGACGTGTGTCAATGCCCCGATAGGTTTAGGAGAAAACTATGTGAACTCTTTGATTACTCTATAGCCGTTTAATTTATGTAACCGATATAACATGTAATGCTTTTTTATTGTATTCAATGATGAGTGTTCAAATACAAAGCTAATTGGTTTCCGTTGGGTGCTCTGCAATCCACTCATTCATGCTCTAAGCGGTTATAATGCTTTCAACATCAAATGAGAAACAAATAGCCTATATTGTATATAATGTTAAGTTGAATATATGTGGATCTCAAGAAATATAACGCTAGCTATATTGACATGTTTTTTTTAAATATAATGATAGATGCCAGTGCCAAATTAATATTGGCGAATCAAATATTAGCATTTAAAAGGGATGCCATTATTTCAGAGAGAAAGTGTTCCGTTGATGAATATTTGGTCACGAATGACTCGACTTTGTCCGTTTCGTCGCAATGGGATCAAAATGAGCCCGATAAGTTTGGGGCTGACCAGGGGCGCCTTAATTCCACGGAAACGGGAGAGGGAACATCATTCAGAGCAGGGATATGGGCGGCAGGTGTTGCGGATACAAATCAGTACATCCAGGTCGTAAACCTCATATATTCGTTTTTAAATATTTCATACTACATTATTGTTCCGTAATCTGACTAATTAGTTGTATACTGCAACTTGCTGCCAGTACATGGTTTAATGTGCGTGATGTTTTTGTTGGGTAATGGTGACAGGGATAATAAAATAAAAATGGCTGAAGCTACGCCTTTAATAATTGATTTGAATGAAATTATTTCTTTTCTTGAAAAGGTAAACTTCACTGTTCCGAAAATAATCACCGGCATTGAAACGCGTGGCAGACCCATATCTCAGAATCATCGGAATCCCCAATGGGTGACGCAGTACCGATTCATGTACAGCAGAGACTGTGAGATCTTCAACACTTACACGCACACGAATGGATCCGACATGGTATCATATATGTTTATTACACGCAGATTAACACGTTCATATCCTGACCATTGAACTCTTGAGAAATTATCAGGATATAACTTTGTGTAAGCCCCCAGTACGTGTAGTTTTTCATTTAATGTAAGGAATGTATTGTCTATACGAGACATGGCAATATCAGCAGAATAACATTCAACCTAAAACTTGTAATGAACGCTTTACTCACCTCGTCGATAAGTATTATTTGCAGTCCAGTATTATAACGTCCCGACACGCAGCATTAAAGAATTACATAAATCAGTTTACTATGCATCTATATATACATTATGTTTCTTCGCATCTTTTATATACTTTAGTTCTGCGTTGTTGTTTTTTATATACTTAAGTTATAGCATGTTTTTTGGATACATCGTCATTTGTTTTTTAATTGAACTCGTTTTAAAACTAAAATAGTTAAGCTGATAGTTAGACTGACTTGAGATTGAGTCAGTTTCCTATATAGTTTTTCTAAGAACTTGATAACGCTCGCAATATTCGTATCTTACCCTGGACCACCCTGTCTGAAAGTGGACACTACATTCAATACTCCATCGCGTACTCATACAAACAAATCATTGATGAATACTTTTACTTAAAAAAAGATATATGTTTATAAAATGCCGTTATTTACTATAGAGTTGGAATCATTTTCACTTCCTTTTTTTTTCTCTTGTAGTTATTTGATGCAAATCATGACGGGAACACCATACGACTCAATCAACTGCCTTATCCAGTGCTAGCATTGTGTGCCAGAGTGAATCCAACACGGTGGCAAGTTCATATCTCCATGCAATTTGACGTCAGGGGTTGCAATGGACCAATATAGAAATAAAGAAAAATTGCATATTTATAATTTTGTTATCAATGTATTGCTTGTTTTGAAAAGTGTCTACAACAATAACGTCTGAATCAACATTGTTTTTGTTCTTTGCTTCAACTCACTACGCTATTTAAAATTATATTCGGAACGAATTACAAGACATGCCGATATAATATTAGTTAATTGTTGGGGAAGTATGAACAACATGTTAAACTAACGAGATATTAATTCATTACATGTATTTGTTAACAGAACAGGTGTTGAGCATGCGTTTTGTTATGGTTTAATTGGCATCTACTAGAAATTAAAAAGTAAGGCCGAAAATAAATTATTCTTTTTAGAATTCAACCATAATTCAAACATAAGTACAACATGCACATTTAAACAATTTCACAGTATTTGTTTCACAATCAGCTAAAGTTTCTACATTGGAGGCGTGCGATTGTCGTTGACCGTTTATGTGGGCTTAAAAAACAACAATCATATTTTATTTTGCTAAAAAATAATAATTATTACATTGTATTTACAGACTTTACAGACTTTATACCAAACATTAGCCATAGTATTATCCTATATTTGTGTTCAATTCTAACGTGTTTGTCAAATAAATTTATAACTTGTTATTATTCAGATTATTGAAACACTTATGTAAATAATTATGTAATATGTATTTCGCAGCGGAGGAATGTTTACACTTGCAGTAGGTTTGCATCCAATAATGTATAAGTTGAATAGTTGTGTCTATCAAATTTTTTGCTGCATACTTATTAAAATATAATCGTGTCAAATTTGGTATATATTAGCCTCGCCGAAAGAAGAAAAAACACACTGATTTGAGTTTGGGTTATAAGTTTGAAAAAATCATTACAGAGACGATTTGTAACATGTGAATGTTTACCTGGGAATAATAGGGCAACCACACTTTTCATGTATTTTTTTAATTATGAATTATATAAAAGGTTCAGGAAGAGAATAAATATTAAAATAATAAAATCACCGATACGTAATGTGTGCGTGAGGTCAATATTCCCCTCGACTGTGAATAAGCGGATGCATATTGCTTTGCACCTGTCCGTCAGTTAATCGATCTGTAGGAAAATAGCACCGTTTACACATTTCGCTTTCGTACGATACCTAGAAAATTCTTAGGCTTGCTAACAAGCAAATTAAGTTTGAGGATTACATAAAAGAAACAATTACTTGAATAAATTAATTTGGCGATTTTCATGTTTACACAAGTCGTTTCGTTTTTTTTTACCATATTTACATCACGAAATAAAACGTTGAAAATGAAATACATGTATTGCTGCATTGCAATCTACATTTGAAAATAAGTACAGAACCAATTCTAAGATGATACTTTCTATCGTTCTATTTCATGATTTGTTCTGTCCCTGCCTATGTTACTTTAAAAAACTATAATGATATTGTTTTCATCAACTACGAGCACTGAATCAGTGCTGTAACTGTAGAAACTACACTTGGACCGTCTTCTTCGTCCTTCTCAGTAGCCAGTATGGAAATCGTCTTGTTTTCCCTCGCTGTCCAACTGTATAATCGTGTTTGATGCATAGCCACAAACATGCACATGTCCACCAGCTGTCACATGAACACCTCTTGTGAATTTTAGGTCAGTGTCAGAAAAGGTTGAGATAACTGCTCCACCCATGGCCAGTGTAAGAACTGTGTGTTTGTCCATGTTGTTTACGTAGATCTTGTCACCCATGAGGTTAACAGCACATTCGTACACTGCAAACATGAAAAATAATGAGACAATATGTATATGCAATTTCAAGTTATTCTGAAATCGGTTAATATTCACATGTTATTATTCTGGTCACTCGATTTACATGAGGAAAAGGCACCTAAGATTATTATGCTTCGCTATAATTTGAATAGCGCCATGGCAGACCGAGCTTATTTAAGTGCACTCACCTAGCATACGGACTAAGTATAATCTAAATGACCTTATATTTCGAAGTATACTTTCGCGTTCCAACCATGCTTATACAAATTTATTTGTTTTGCTATTTCATGTGAGTCCAAAATTAAGTAAACATGTAAAAATCAAAAATACACAAATTGTGAAACTAAGTGATCAACTATTAATTCGTGATTTACGAGATCGATTAGTAATATGTGTTTCTTCATACTTGTGCATTGTAATTACTATAATAAAAGAGTTTGTGTCCACTACCTGTATTAGATCATGTCGTGTCCTCGTACAGTTTCTGTATTACTAATCCAGTCAGAGTGTATTGATACACAGCTTTCTCGGAAGTTACAAACAGAGCATCTTCATGGTGGGTAACATCAACACACCTGTGTTGCTGCTGAAGCGTCCTTCCCTTCTCCAACATGTCATTCCGCACAGTTATCATGTGAAGACCGTGTGGACCGCCAATGGGTTGCTTATCGTGGTAACAAGTAACAACCACCCAACCACCTCACTCGGAGATGTTAGACACATGTCATATGAATACTGAGGCACTGTGAAGTTGCTCAAACACGGGTATTTCTTGTCTAACAGTTTCACCTAGGTTAAGGATTTGGTCCGTTTGCTTTGGGATTGGGTCCGTTTTACGGCTTTTTTTACATAGCAGAAAAAAAACCTGTTATCATTCATCATTCAAGTTATTTGACCCGACCAGAGCAGAGATCAAACCCGCGATCCTCAGATTTGTAACCCTGCTCTCTACCATCATCCTAAGGCAGTAATCGGGAAATGCAAATATTGATATCAACACTCAACCTTAAACATTTCAACATTTATTACATTATCATTCCTAACGTAGTTTGCCCACACTTAACTCAATATAAACCTCTTGACTAAAAATGGACGGGTTATATAAATAAATACGGCAGAGATTTTAAACCATAGGGAGTGCTTATTTATGTAGACATACATATTTACAAATGAAACCGTAAATTCACGTTTACTTGTAAACAACATCGAATATATTTAAGAAGAACATCCAGTTCTCACCAACCCTTCTTCACAATGTTTAATGTAGATAGAAAACATACTCTTAAGAAAAAACTACAAAAAACAATATAGCTTGTTTTCATATATCTTACCTGTGATGAAGTGCCACGCAAATGTGTCAACAAAGTTGGCTATGGTCCTCACAGATCAGTTTTAGTTTTTCATCGCTATGCTCTTCACACTGCTCCAGTACGTCTAACGTTGACTTAGTAATCGGCCATTTCTCCATTTGTTCTTTGCCGAACAAAGAGTGAGAATTAAATAGCTGGCTGTGTAGTTTCACACAATTATTGCAGTAACACTTAGAACACCCTTCACAGTAAAACTGAGCCGCGTATTTATTGAAAGCATCACAGGAAAAGTCCGATATTGTGTCTGATTATTTTGCTGCAAGCGAAGTCTCCAAGTTTGAAGCCATTTTGTTTTCAGGTGAACCAGGAAGTGTTTTGTTTAGACACAGTTTTCTCCCCTATGCGTTGCTACATTGAAGCCCCACACATTGATATGAACTACATGGAATAGTAAATTACGTATAAATAAAAACATATTTTATCTATGTCAATTCGAATATATCTGGTGTTAAAAAGGTAGAAATATGTCTGTTTCGCGCATTAAAACTTAAAAATAATCGCGTTTTTCGAAATGGACGTATTCGTCCAGAAATCCTACAGTGTCAACAACGCAGCTATCTCTAACTGAAATCAAAGCGATGCACGAACTTTGCGTAACACAAACATTAAGGCAACAATGGTTAAAACCAGTTATAGCAACTGATCGACTAAAAGTCATTTTGAATTATCTTATGCTATTTTTAGTTTTGGCTCGCCATCAACCGGTTTAAACTCTCATTGCATTGCATATACCGGTCTCATGCGGTTATGATCCTACATTTAGTCCTGTTTATGTTTACAGTAGTTTTGTACATGTATCCTGTATTGTATCGGTAATTGGTCGCTTGCATTAAATAATGGACACGTTGATGTTTACAAAAATCTATCATCTTATAATATTTATGTATTTAAAATCGTTTCTATAGATATTTCGTGTTTTGGATAAGACGCACTAAAGGACCTCTTGCTACAAAAGGGTAGCTCGTGTTATGCGAAAGCGATTCAAAATAATACTTTTCGATAATTTCATTGCCAATTTGATACGTTATTAGTATGTGTATTCTTAAGATTGCGCCGAGACCACTTTCAGACTTGGTTGCATATATTGTCATTGCAACACTATCGGAATAATAATTATGACTATAAGCTTAGTATATATTATTTTTCTGTATAGACATTATTCTCCAGAGGTACAAAACTGCATGTAATAATATGCAATACTTTGACAATATTCTCTCCAACTCAACTGCGATTGCTTTTGTATAAAATTTAATTCAGTTGTAAATAAACTATAAAAACTGTTTAATGCAAATGGTAACCAAATAAGATTAGATAGTCAATACTGAGTGTCTTAATAACAATTAATTTGATCTTCAGGTTGACATAAGCTCAGTGCAGAAGATGCCCTATGTGTTAAGATGATGACTGGGGTACTTTTGCATAACATAATGGAAATACCTCATCAAACATTAGTCTGTGTTATGGAAATACTCAGTGGCTGACATTCTTTGAGCAAGGTTGATTCATTCAGATGTGTACTAGATACACGAATATTTCTGACATTACTACCACTCCAATAGTTCAAAACAATTGATCTTTTAAAAACAAGAATGATAATTCTTAGAGATTCTGCTGTACGTTCTGCACATCAGAAGCCATCAGCATGTATTGTAGACCAGCTTGCTCAGAAAAAGAGGGTAAACTGACTACGGTGATTTGAATAAACTACCGATGAACAAATCTTGTTCAAACCATTGCAATTTAAAACTGTGGATGCTCATGATGGTATATCTAAGGTCATAATATATTCATTAAACCTGTACATAATATTGCCAGTTGAGTGATACCCATTGTTTTGTTAAATACTGAGTGATAAATTACATAATGAAGAACTGTGTAGATTGGTTTATCATAGTAATATCCTGCAATAAGCGTGTACATAATTGTACACGTTTTCGCAAGATCACGGTCTAGTATGGCGAAAAACGTATCATTGCATTGGGGTCACATCTTTGACCAAAACAAAATCGATTTTGTTGCTTGAATAACGTGAGTTTTCCAGTTACACAATCAATAGCATCATATTGTCCCCAAATACTTTATTAGCAAACTTATTTGATTACTCAATCTGTGCTGTGATTCCTATGAATGTCAGTCAATGGAAGGCAAATGCATTTAACGTATCCGTATGCGCATCTATGCAACATTTAATTACCAGTGATTTGTTATGTATTGAAGGAGAAAGAAATTCTCAAGGACATCTAACGCAAAATCGATCTTTTAATTTTACCTTTAATTTATAAAAGTACACTAACTGTTCTACATAAGAGTGATACAATTATGTGTAATGTAAATACAAGTTGAAGCAATTTCATTCGTGTTTTCACATGTTATACCATTCTTGAATATAAGAGCATGTTGCTCTAAATGTGGACGATATGCTGCACTTAATTATTATGGACTCATCTCCTGGTTGAATATTATACATAACTTATATAAACGATTTTTGTATACAATTGCACGGTATTTTAATAGATAAAATACAGATTATTATTAGCAAAATAACATGTAATTTTGGTCCGCAATAACGAACTTATTGTCAAGTCACCAGATTGCACAGGCGGAAATAATAAAAAGCGATAAATATTGTAAATAAGTATACATCGAACACAGAAATTTAAATATTTGCTTTGCAGACAATAATATATGCAGCAAATTGTAATACTTCCTACAAACATTAATAGCATGTGTGATAAATGCTAACTGAAGGAAGAGATACATGAGCAACGGATTTCTGTGCATGTAATTATATACAGTTACAGATGTAATATTGTCTTTTCAATGTACCCTTCTATATAGCTGATGGTGGAGCATACGTCTGCCATTGTGGCCAATCGAATGTACATCCCGTGGGTCTTGTAATTCAGTATCAGTAAAGATGGAGAATACTGCTCCATTTATGGTCAGTGCGAGGAGTTAGTGTTAGTGCTTGTTGAAGCGGCAGGACCTATCAATATGTACATGTCCACCCTAATTGCTGCTACATAGAGTTTCGTTGAATTCGGATCGTTAGTTTCTAAGTTATCGCGATAAAACGAAATATGTACTCACTCAATTCCATTACATTAAAATTATGACGGACGGACAAAGTTGCTTCTGTATGTTCCCTCCTTTTTGGAGGGGAGAATAAACATATTTGCAATGACTTGGTGTATGGATCGTGTAAATTTAGAAATTGTTTAATATACATTTTACATATGCTATAAATACTTACTAAATAAATGGTCTTTTTCAATCTTCAACATGCATATACCTTCGCTAGTATCAGGTAAAGATCAGTAATAAATTCATATTGTACAAATTAATGTTGACGTTATGCTTACATCAAATACGCGAATACAATTTAAAATAACAACCAAAGTAATACTTTATACATCACAGTGTTTTGCATTACTGACATATTTAATACTAACTGCAAACATTAATAACATGTTAAATAAATGCACATTTTCTGATCAAATTCATGAGAAACATATATTTACTTGTTATAATATACCGTTATAAATACTCAACGTCTTATGAAATTTTTGTTTCAAAACAACTTAATAAATGAAAACAAGAATCAAATAGAGTAAGTAAATCCAAATAGGATTCAAACAAGGGTCCAAAATACAAAAACAATGTCAAATAAAGTACAAGAATTATATATAATAAGTACGATAATAAAAAAAAATAATCAAAGGAAGAACGTAAATGAAAACAAGAATCAAAACGTAAACGTGTATGTAAAAAAAGTTTCAGTAAAAACAAACAGCATGCAGCCATTTACGTAAATGGTTTTTATTCTGCTTTATTTTTGAAAAATGCAAACGACATTTGTCAGACGACTTTCAAATGTCTTTTTCTGCATTCCTCCATTTAAGGACGTTAGTGTATGAAAAATGATATTCATGTGTTTACCAGTATTTTTTGCAATAAATGTTTTAAAATAACTAATAATTTATATGTTTACACAAGCTGTATATTTGTAATTTAAGCATATTTACAACACGAAATAATACGTTGTAAACGTACTTCATATTATGCTGACTTGTAAATCTACAAGTGAACATTAATTATAGAATAAATCCTAAGTTGATCATTTCTATCATTCTAGTTCACGATTTGTTTTCTCGACGCCTATGCTACTTTAAAAATTTTGATTTTATTATTTACATAAACCACGAGCAATGAATCAGTGCTACAACTGTAGAACGCTGAAAAATGGCATTTTACCCCATCTTTCCCGGTAGCTTCTTCTTCCCGTCGCTGTTAACTTGTATAATTGTGCTGGTTGATGCGTTACTGACGAATTCTTGGTCACTAGCTGTCACATGAACACCCCGTTGGCCTTTTAGGTCAATGGCAGAAAAGGTGGAGATAACTGTTCCATCCATGGCTAGTGTAAGAAGTGTGTTTTTGTCTATGTTGGTGACGAAGATCGTGTCACTCACGACGTTTACAGCACATTTGTACACTGCAAACATTAGACAGTTTAAAACAATATTTATATGCAATTTATGGTTATTCGGAAATAATTAAATACTCAAATATTCTTGTCACTCATTTACATGTGAAAAAGGCACCTAACATGATTGTGTATGGCTATAATTAGAATGGCACGTTAAGCGACATAGTAGACTGTGCTTATTTAAGTGCACTTAACTAGTCAAACATCCAAAATACCTTATACTTCGAAGTTCACTTTCGCTTTCGAACAATTGTTTACAGATTTATTGTATCGCTATTTCATGTGAGTACAAATTTCGAAATTTTGGTATGCATGTACAAATCTTCAATACACATATTGTGAAACTTTAGTGATGCACTATAAATTCGTGATTCACAAGATCGATTTGTAATATTTGTTTCTTTATACCATTGCATTGTAATTATGATAATAAGAGATTGCGTGTCCAATACCTGTATTAGATCCTATTGTATCCTCGTACAGTTTCTTTATTACTGTTCCAGTCAGAGTGTAGTGATACAGAGCTTTACCGGAAGTTACATACAGAGAACCCTTATGGTGGGCAATACCAACACAATTATGTGGCAGCTGGATCTTGTTTCCTTTCTGCAACCTGTAATTCCTTACAGTTATCATCTGTAGACCGTGTAGTCCGTCACCGTTTTGCTCATTCGTTGTAATGACTACCTCACATGGAGATATCATACACATGTCATATACATAGGAAGACACTTCACAATAGCTAAAAAACAGATATTTCTTGTCTAACAGTTTCACCTTATTATTTTGAAAGTCTAGTTCAAGTGTCACACCCGTAGGCAGCTCACATATTGCATAAATAATGCATGAATATTTATCAGGCGACCTTTCAACGCTATATTCTGATTTTCTCTGCAGCAAAATGACCTATTTTGGATGTACAACTTTCCCCAGCCCTGTCAATTGGAATATATACTTCGCAAAGTCGATACTGGGTGCAAATTGTATACCATATTCATGTGTAATTTTCGACTCTTTTAGAAATAATTCAAAGTCCTTTATCTGCTGTTGATATTTTTCTAATGCCATAAAAAGAAGCTTACTGCTCTTGTTGCAAACTTCATTAACCACTTTACTGAGGCATTGCATACTTTCTTGAATTATGTCACACTTGTCTCTTTCTTGAGTAAGATTTATCGTATAGCTAGAAATCAATTTGTCCACTTGTTGCATTGATTCTCTCTCTAGCAGATCTAATTCTTTATTTATGTTCTGCCGCACTGTTTCGATCTCTACCTTTATTCGCTGGAACGTCATTTTAAGCGTCATAAGATTGCCTTATGCTTTTTCTTTCACTTTCATGAACTCTTTTTGTATTTTGTGAATGTTTGATGAGAGATGATGGGCGTCTGCCGTTGAATTTCTGTTTATCTCTTCAATAAGGCTGACTTTACTGCATGATCTACAATACGATATATATATATATACCCCGTTGTATGTATCTATATTCTGCGCTTATAATATGCTATAGAAGAAAGCATGCATGGTCGTACTCGCTAAGCGAAGTTCATTTAAAACACGAAATTTAACAGACATTTACATTACGTTGGCCATATGGAAATTATTATCTTTAAACACATTTTTCATTTTAGCTTTTGTGTTTAGTTGATTGGTTGGATTGTTTTACCGTTTGCAATAGCATTTCGTTCATATCAACAGCTCACACTTTCTTGTGGTAGCTGATTACAAGTGCTAAGTGAACATATTTATTCAAGTAACGGATTGCTTATCTAAAGTAGAGGTAGGGGGGAAAAGGTTCTAGATATGATTGCATGACCAATCACCACACAAATTATGTAGCCCGGCCGATCATCGAACCCGCAACTGCCGAAAAATGTAAAAATTGATATCAGCACTCAACTTTTAACAGTTTAACATGTATGTTCATGTAGTGCAGTGTCACTTCAAACGTAGTAATTCGCTACTTCAAATCCATATAAGCCGCTTTACTAAAATTTGACGGTTTACATAAACAATTGCGGCCTAGATTTGGTTGATTCGAAAGCTAAAGATGTT
This sequence comes from Dreissena polymorpha, assembly GCF_020536995.1. Taxonomy (NCBI): domain Eukaryota; kingdom Metazoa; phylum Mollusca; class Bivalvia; order Myida; family Dreissenidae; genus Dreissena; species Dreissena polymorpha. The sequence goes on from NC_068364.1 coordinate 36,370,010, forward strand.
AGTTTTTCGAACATCTTAAGGTGTGTTCATTATCTGTCAACACATATTTAAAATTCAGAATGTTTCAAAATTCAATTGGACTAGTAAATATATACGATTAGATTTAAACTTTATTGTTAAATTTCCGTCTTTAAAATGGTTAGAAAACATATTTGTTAAAGCAAACAAAAACAACAATACAAATGGTTAAATTCAATTTACCTGTGATAGCGTGCAACGCAAACAAGACAACACAGTTGGCTATGGTCCTCACAGAACAGTTTTATAATCCCATCGCTATGCTCTGAACACTTCTCCAGCAAGTCTAACGTTGACCTGGCAATCGGCCATTTCTCCATTTTGTTCTCTTCCAAACACAGTGTGAGTCTTGTACAGTTGGCTGTGCAGTTTAACACAGCTGTCACAGAAACCCTTGCATCATTCCTCACAATGAAACTGAGCCTCCAGCTCCTGGCAAGCTGAGCAAGTATAGTCCAATATGGTATCTGATCCTTTTGATGCGACAGAAGACTCTAACTTGAAGTTGGAAGCCATTTTACTTGCATATTAAGAAGAAAGTGTTTTCGGTTCGACAGAGTGATCTCCCTTATGCGTTGCTACAAACAGAGCTCTCTCTCTCTTCTAAGTTTTAAAGGCAGTTTCGCAGTATTTTTCACATTGTTTTCCCATGAAAAATACGTGTTATTAAATTAGATGATTTTTTAATCAGGATATACATAACTGTCGACAATTATAATTATAATGTTATAATCTGATACGTATGTATATATGTATGCATGTATGTCTGTATGTATGTATTTATGTATGTATGTATGTATGTATGTATGTATGTATGTATGTATGTATGTATGTATGTATGTATGTATGTATTTATGTATGTATGTATGTTTATATGTATGTATGTATGTATGTATGTATGTATGTATGTATGTATGTATGTATGTATGTATGTATGTATGTATGTATGTATGTATGTATGTATGTATGTATGTATGTATGTATGTATGTATGTATGTATGTATGTATGTATGTATGTATGTATGTATGTATGTATGTATGTATGTATGTATGTATGTATGTATGTATGTATGTATGTATGTATGTATGTATGTATGTATGTATGTATGTATGTACGTACGTACGTACGTACGTACGTACGTACGTACGTATGTATGTATGTATGTATGTATGTATGTATGTATGTATGTATGTATGTATGTATGTATGTATGTATGTATGTATGTATGTATGTATGTATGTATGTATGTATGTATGTATGTATGTGTGTGTGTGTGTGTGTATGTATGTATGTATGTATGTATGTATGTATGTATGTATGTATGTATGTATGTATGTATATGTATGTATGTATATGTATGTATGTATGTATGCATGCATGTATGTATGAATGTTTGTATGAATGTTTGTATGCATGTTTGTATGTTTGTATGTATGTGTAAATATTGCATGTTAATACCGCATTGGTTAAATCTTTTTAGCTCATGATGCTAATCGGCATGTACCATTTAAATGCCTACATTTTGAATTTTCATTATAGTTTTAGTCGAAATTGTCTAAACTTTTTATTAAACCATGCTTAATGTTTATGCCTTAATGTTGTTTTATTTTCAAATTAGCCACAAAATGATATCACTAGATATTTAATAGCGAATGTGTTTATATCTTATATATTATCCACAAATATCAGCAGAGAATGATACCATTTTGTCTAATAGTACATGTATATTGCTTTATAAAGTATGTATATATATGTCTTGTCAATTTGAATGTGAAATCATTCCAAGGTTCATATACGTATCTGACCTCCAAAACGAGGTGACTTGAAACGAAAACGGGAGCTATAATTAAGTTAAGTGCTCAACAGATATGTATGATGAAGTATTTGACACATAATCTTTTTCACATTATATCTGGTCCGTAACCATATCTAAGTACACTATTTTAATTCGATTTAAAATGTATACGCATGCATGTCAAACCCTGAACATAAGAATGTTAACCTTAACTACATGCATATTTCATAGTTTGACAGTTACATCAGTTATTACTTCTCTTGCCCTGACCGCTGTGTATGATCCGGGCACAATACTTTTAAACAACAGTTACGAATAACACATTGTTAAACATTCATACCTAATACACATATAGTATGCATCAATCATTCACAAGGAAGTTGCCTTTCCACATACCAATAGTTTTGTTACTTGATCTATGACTTATATTAATTGAATACCATACTTTTACGTGTTAACACAACCGAAGTTCATAGAAAAGACATGCACTATACGACCAGGTAGGTAACGACTGTGGAACACACAGCGTCGTGCTTAAAACGTTTCGAGTTCGAAAACTAGTTTTTCAAAACACTTCATCGGGGTATGACTTTTTGCGAATATTAAGCTGCTCTTTCTATGGAACATACTACCGACTATTTTCCTCACTAGCACATATTAACTCCTTTAAAGTCAACTTCATGAAACAAATGTCTAATAACCAACGTCACCACATTTAATTTACTATACCTGCTGTCTGATTGATTTTCAAGAAATAATTGAACTGTATGTTAGGAATTAATATCCATTTAAGCCTACTAGAGTGGTTAAATTGACCATGGAACTATTTTTTTTAAAGTTAAATCTTCGGGTTACGTATATATACGACTGTCGCAGTAAATACCATTGCAATTCCAGCATTCGTTTATTCCATTCCAGTTGTGCCAACTTTTTAAATTTGTCAAATGTTGTTCAGTGCGAAGATCATTTATAAATAGATTGTTAATAGTGAATAGTATACGTTTATGTGTTTTGTGAGCGTTATATTTTTACATGTTAATATACAGTTATTAAAACTCTATGTATTCTGCAATTTTGTTTCACAACAAGAAGGTTAAGGACAACAAGAATTAAAACAAGAAGGTAAATGAAAACAAGAATCAAATAAATGATCTTAATAAAAATATGAATCGTTAATATGATATAATATCAAATTACATATATGAAAATAAGAATCAAATGAAGTACGTAAATGAAAAACAAATTAAGTACGAAATAAAAATGATAATACAAAAAGTACGCAAATATAAACGAATCAAATAAAGTACGTCAATGAAAATAAGAACAAAATAAGGTCAACAAAAACAAGTACAAACATTTAAACACGCATAACATGTAGTACAAAATGCATACAAGAATCACCTAAAGGTCTTTAATGAAAACAAGAATCACATAAAGTATGTAAATGAAAACAAGAGTCGCCTACGTTTCTTTGCACCCCAAAGACGTTTAAGTAAATAACAGCATGCAGCCGTACACGTAAGTCGTTAATTTTGTAATTTTTAAGGATATGTGCATCACAAAATATACATTATAAATGTTCTGCATGTTGTGCTGAACTGAAAATTAACTTGGTTATTAAAATATCAAATAAATCCTTAGCTGATTGTTTCTATCGTTCTATTTGATGATTTATTTTGTCGCTGCCTCGGTTACTTTATCATTGATTCATGAACCTCCGATCGCTGAATCAGTGCTGCTGCTATAGAACAATGAACATGGGTTATTAAGTCTATCCTTCTTGGTGTCTAGCCAGTGTTGCCAGCTTCTTCTTCCCATCGTTGTCCACCTGTATGATCGTGTTTGTTATCTCGCAATTCAATGTCAGTAATGGTGGAGATGACGTTTCCATCCTTATCCAGTGTGAGGAGGCTATGTTTGTGCAAGCTGGTGACGTAGATTTTGTCACCATTTAGGTTCCCAGCACACAAATACACTACAGAAAATCAATATAAGAAGTATGTTTATGCAATATAATGTGTTTCTGAAATAACTCTATAATCAGTTGTTATTATCGTGCATTAAACGACACACCACGGACACAAAATTTGACAATTCAATTACAGGCGTAAAAAGCACCAAACGAGATTATTGGGTATGCATATACTTTGAATGGCATGTTAATCTCTATGACAGACAGTGAATATTCAAGCAAAATAAACAAACATGACAACTATGTAAAATTTAATCCAAAAAGTTAATGAAACGTTTAAAAACGACCTTATATATTGAAGTGGACTTTTATATGCCAACCACTTATTCGACAATGTATTGTCTCGATGTTGCCTTGTGAGTATACAAATTAAAATCTGAAACATGAAAATGGAGGAAGTTTAATGGCCTACTTGGAATATTATTAATATACATTGTATTATGAATTTATGACCTAGAATCGTTATAACTATAACAAAAGAATGTGTCTACTACCTGTATTAGATCCCGTTGTGTCTTCGAACAGTTTCATTATAAATGTTCCAGTCAGAGTGTATTGATACAAAACACAACCGGAAGTTACATCCAGAGTATCTTCATAGAGGGCAATGGCAACACACTTATGTGGCAGCTGAAGCTCTCTTCCTTTCTCCAACCTGTAATTCCTGACAGTTATCATCTGTAGACCGTGTAGAACGTCATCACCGTATTGCTCATTCGTTGTAACAATCACCTCACTTGAAGATATCAGACACATATAAAATAAATAATGAGGCATGTCGCAATCGCTCAATAGCTGGTATTAATTGTCAAACAGTTTTACCTTAGTATTTCTATAGTGTAGTACAAGCGCCTCACCAGTAGGAAACTCACAGATTGCATATGTAAAGCATGTTTTTTTCATCATACGACATTTTAACGCTATATTATGACCTTTTCTGCAGCGAAATGACCTGATTTGGCTGCACAACTCTCCCCAGACCTGCCAATTTGAATAAATACTCCTCAATGTCGTTACTGGTTGAAAATTCCATTCCAAATTCATATGTTTTTTTCGACTCTTTAAGAAATACTTCAAAGTTCTTTATCTGCTGTTGATATTTTTCTAAAGCTATAAAAAAAGTTTACTGCTCTTGTTGCGAACTTCATTTACCACTTTACTGTGAAAGTCCAGACTTTCTTGCATGCTGTCACACTTATCTCTCTCTTTAGTTATACTTATAGTACAGCTAGAAATCAACTTGTCCACTTCTTGCATCGTTGCTCTCTCTAGCCGATCTAATTCTGTATTTATTTTCTGTCGCAATATTTCAATCTTTTCCTTAATTCGCTGGTATGTCATCTCAAGCTAGAGAATATTGCATTCTGCTTTTTCTTTCAGTTTCTTCAACTCTTATTGTATTTTCTTAATGTTTGATGAGAGCTGGTGTGCGTCTGCCGTTGAATATTTGTTTATCTCTTCAATAAGGCAGACATTACTGCATGATCAACGAAACAAGCGCATAAATTATACGTTAACTTAGTATTAAATTCAGTAATGAACACTTGTTCACGAAAAATATACTGAGTGATATATAACCCCTAAAAACAAACGAACCAGTAATGACTTGTTAGAACAACTCACGAATAATTTTTCAAAACATATCATTGAGTGTGTTTTTTTATTTGTGAAGGTTATTTGCTCTTAATTTTACCATAATCCATGATTATGTTGTCAAAAAGTAGAGAAATTATTTTGTTTACAGACATATCCCCCCACGACGCATATTGGACAAAAGACAAATCCACTAGATAGTTAAATATGCCTTTTTTTAATAAAACATTACGTTTTGTACATATACTACTAATTACAAAATAACATAACTTAACACATAAAGGTCATTTTTAAGATATAACAAAATTCACCAAATAGTTAGGACAAAAATAAATTTAAGACTCCATTCGGGACCTCGCCAGAAAAGGGGTCTGAGACCATTGTCGTTTCAATACATTAAATTGGAAGTTATGTTTAAACCTTATCATATCTGAATACTTCAGTAGAATTGATGATGGTCAAAAACGATTTATTTGTCATTGTCGGCTATAAAACCGCTTAAAAGTATCTCTAAAAAGTATATAATATACAGTATACTAAAAGATACCCGGAGTATGGAAGGGTTCCTTAAAGTGTATTTTCAGTAGCCGGGGTACATTGTAGTATACTTAAGAGTACACGTGGTGGTTGAAAGAAGTACATAAGCCGACAATGACCAATTGAGCCTCCAACATTGGTCATTGCCTGTTCATTTACTACATTTACTACTTAAAAGTATCCCGGGTACTCTTGAATATACTACAAAGTACTCGGAATACGAAAATATATTGACAGGTTTCCCGGGGTATGACTTCGTGCCTATAAGAGCATTTTTCCGGAGCCGAGTATTCCTAATAGAACCCGGGATACTTGTAAATGGTACATGAACTGACAACGACCAATTTAGCGTCAATATATGTAAACATATTGTGTTATTGTAACAAATAATTGATACTAGTACTTGAAAGTGTGTTACTTTTAAACTAAATATTTTATTTGATAAATATTGTTTGCACTAACATCACTTCTAATTCAGTGAAAACTATATTTTGTTATCAACGTGACCTAATATACCTCCGCACCGCTTTGTCAAACGTTTTTAATGGTATGCGGACAGACGTACAAACCACCAAACCAACCGACAAACTAACCCACCAACCAACCGAGTGTCTTAAATACAGCCCCGTCACATTTGTTTGCGGAGTTAGAGCAATAGATAGAACCACATCAATGGTTTAACAGTTTAATCAATTAGTTAATGGACATATTACACACATCAACGTTCATTGTCAATAATTCATTTGCAAAGCTCTTATTTCATTGTGTTTCAACTAGCAGCTAAATTGTGCTTCACAAACACTGCGAAGAGGGTATTTGTGTTTATTGACTTGTTATTTTTGTATCCGTTTAACAATGGATGTAAACACTTTATTTGACCAAAAATAAAACTGACAATATTTGTTCGGACCGCAACATTTGCATCATGATCATTCCGACTCATGTACTATGTTCAGAAATGTCTAGAGCTTGTCACAATAGCATCGACAAATCGCATGCCATATGTTGTATTATAGTCATAAGACAAAGGTAAGTTAAACCAACAGACACCTTTCAAGCGATAGCTGGTCACATACTAATGCTAGTAACGTTTAACTGATTTAATTGAATCAGAGGAATCGAAATAATTTCCGCAGTTATAATAGCATTACCAATGACCATTCATGTTATTTGGCCCGACCAGGAATCAAAGATATCTTTAGATTTATTGTCCTGCGCTCTACCAACTACTGCCGGCAGTATTGGCGAAATGTAATCATTGATATCATCACTCAAACTTTAACATTTAAACATGTATGTAGAACGTTATCTATCGAACGTAGTAAACAGACGATTTTAATCAATATAAAACTCTTAAACTGGACGGTTTAGGTAAACAAATAAAGCAGAGATTTTAAATTAAAAGGTGTGCTCAATTATGTTTACATACATATACAATTGGAACGGTCAATACAAGTGTACTTGTAAAATACATCAACCTTTATTTAAGAAGTACATCCATTTCTCCAGAACGCTTTTTCAAATGTATCATGTGCTTAGAAAACATATGTTTTTATAATAAACCACATACAAAAAACATATTTTATAATGTACTTTACCTGTGATGAAGTGCCACGCAAACGTGACAACAAAGTTGGCTATGCGAATCACAGAACAGTTTTATTTTTTCATCGCTATGCTCTCCACACTTTACTCACTTCTGTGATCACTAACTAAATTCCACAAAAAATTAATAATCTGAAGGGTGGACAAGACGCGACTCCATTTTACACTCTTTCCTTTTCGGGAGATTAAAATATCCACAATGACATGGTGTTTGAATAGAGTTAACATATTATAATTGGTTAAATCAACTTTAGTTCCATCTGCAATAAACACTTTCTAAATCAATGGTCTTGTCATCAAAATGCATAACACTTTGAAGGTATCAGGTAACGATCAATTAACAGTTCATATTATACAAGTTTATGTTGACGTTATGGGTACATCTCATACGAAAAACAATTCAAAATACATAGCAAAATTAATAATATAAACATCAGAGTAGTTTTGCCATTTCAATATACATGTATTCTAGAACACTGTTTCCAAACAATTACATCAATTGAAACGAAAATAAAATAAAGTACTTAAAAGGGTCTTTTCACGTTTGGGAAATCGACAAAATTGAAAAAAGTTGTTTCAGATTCGCAAATGTTCGTTTTAGTTATGATATTTGTGAGGAAACAGTAATACAGAACATTTACCATGCTCTAAAATAGCCATTATATGCATCTTTTGACCATATAAAAACCCTAAAATTATGAAGCGTTGCAACGCGTTACGAATTAATAATTTGGAGAGTTCTGTTGTTGTCGTTGTATTTTGCGAAACTACGAGGATAACTTATATTATGTATAAAATACACCTGTCAGTGTATACGGAAGGATGGTCGAGTGGTGTAAGTGGTAGACTTTTTACTTCAGGACTTCAGTGCTCAGTGGTTCGAGCCCTGCTGAGGGTTACGTTAACTTTTTTTTCTAGTTTTTATTTTATTATTGATTGTTTACTGGAGTTTTTTATATCCAATGTTAACATTTATCAATATAAAGCATTAAATGAAAAACTTCAAATTATGCCAAAATCTGTGAAAAGGCCCCTTTAAATAGAAACAAAAATCAAACAAATTACGTGAATGAAAACAAGATTCAAATACAGTATTTACATGAACATAAGAATCTAATTAAGTACGTTAATGTAAACAAGAATCAAATAAAGTGCATAAATAAAATTAAGTGTCGAATAAAGTACGTAAATGAAAACAAGAATATCATAAAATACCGAGATGAAAACAAGATTTGCAACGTTTACTTGTATCTATAAAACGTTTAAGTAAATAACAGTATGCAGCCGTATACTTAAATGATTTATTTTCTGCTTAACAAATTTAAAATAAAAACGTCATTGGTCAGACTATTTTGATTGTATTTCAAATACTCTATTTTAGATTGTTTACGTATGAAATTTAAAATACATGTGTTTATTAATATTTTGAGCACTATGCACATATACTTGCCAATTTATAAGTTTACTCAAGTCGTTAATTTGTTATTTTATGCATATTTACTTCACGAACATAAAAGTTGTAAACGTACTTCATATTGTGCTGAATCACAAATCAACGTGAGTATAGTAACTTTAGTATCAATCCTTTGATGATCCTTTCTATCTTTCTATCACACGATTTGTTTTGTCGCTGCCTATGTTACTTTAAATACTATGATGTCTTTGTTTTCAACACCCACGAGAACTGAATTAGTGCTGCAACTGTAGAAGACTGAACATGTATCTTTAACTCCATCGTTTTCATTAGCCAGTGTAGCCAGCTTCTTCTTCCCCTCGCTGTCGACCTGTATAATTGTGTTGGATCCATAGCCACACAGGAGCACTTGTCCACCAGCAGTCATATGAACACCCATTAGGCATTTAAGGTCAATGTCAGAAAAGGTGTAGATAACTGTTCCATCTATGGCCAGTGTGAGGAGCGTATCGTTGTCCATGTTGATGACGTAGATCTTGTCACCCATTAGGTTGACAGCACACTTGTACACTGCAGACAAAAATCATTATAACACAATATTTATATGCAATTTAAGTTAATTCGGAAATGGGTTGATAATGGTATTATGCTGGTCACTTGAATAACATGAGGAAACGACAACTAAGATTATTTTGTATGGCTATAAATTGAATAGTACGTTAAGCGATATGGCACAACGTACACACACTTAGCATATAGACTATTTATGATCTAAACGACCTTATATTTCGAAGCGTACTTTCGCTTTCCAATATTGTTCACAGATTTAATGTATCGCTTATTCATGTGAATATAACATTTGGTATACATGCACAATTCTAAAATACAAAAATTGTGGAACTTATGTGATCAACTATACATCCGTGATTCACAAGATCTATTAGCAATATTCGTTTATATATACCTTTGCATTATAATAACTATACTAAAAGAATATGTGTTCACTACCTGTATCAGATCTCGTTGTGTCCTCGTACAGTTTCTTTATTAGTTTTCCAGTAAGAGTGTACTTAAACAGCGCTATACCGGAAGTTACATACAGATGCTCGTCATGGTGAGCAATACCAACACACCTATGCGGTAGCTGAAGCCTCCATCCCTTTTCCAACCTGTTAATCCTGACATAAATCATCTGTAGACCGTGAAGACCGTCATCATTGCCTGTCTCATTTGTTGTGACAATGACCTCACTTGAAGATATCAGACACATGTCATATGAATATTGAGGAACTTCGCAATTGCTCAATAACTGGTATTTATTGTCTATCAGTTTCACATCATTATGGATAAAGTCTAGTACAAGCGTCTCACCAGAAAGTAGCTCACAGATAGAATAAATATGGCAACCGTATTCACCAGGCGAAACCTTTACGCTATATTCTGACTTTTTATGCAGCGAAATAACCTTATTTGGTTGGCCAACGTTTCCCAGACCTTCCAATTTCATTAAATACTTCTCGATGGCTTTACTGGGTGCAAATTCAATATGATTATCATGTGTGGCTTTCGACTCTTTTATAAATAATTCAGAGTTTTTTATCTGTTGTTGATATTTTTCTAAAGCTATAAAAAGAAGTTTACTGCTCGTGTTGCAAACTTCATTAACCACTTTACTGAGACATTGCAAACTTTCTTGAATGCTACCACAATTTTCTCTTTCTTTAGAAATATTTATCGTAGAGCTAGAAATCAATTTGTCCACTTCTTGCATTGTTGCTCTCTCTAGCCGATCTAATTCTGCATTTATTTTCTGTCGCACTGTGTCGATCTCTTTCTTAATTTGCTGGTACATCATCTCAAGCGTCAGAAGATTGCCTTCAGCTTTGTCTTTCATTTCCTTCAACTCTTCTTGTATGTGTTGAATGTTTGATGAGAGCGCATGACCGTCTGCTGTCGAATATTTGTTTATCTCTTCAAGAAGGCTGACTTTATGGCAAGATCTACAATACAATATATATATTTAGTAACCACTTTGTATGTACTTTATTCTTCGATTATAATATCCTCTAGGATTAAGTGCATGTCGTCCTCGCTTACCAAAGTTCATTTAAAACACGAAAATTTAACATAAATCAACATCACGTTGGCCACATGGAATTTATTATCTTGAAACAAATGTTAACAATTTAAGTGTTTGATTGATTTGTTGGATTGTTTTACCGTCTGCATTTCGTTCATATCACCAACTCACACTTTTCTTGTGGTAGCTGGTTACCAGTGCTAAGTGCACATATTTATTCACGTAACTTACAATTGCTTACCTTAATCAGAGGTAGGAAAAAAAGCCATTCAAATGATTATATGACCAATCAACACACAAGCTACGTCGCTGTACCGAGAATAGAACCCGCGTTAATCTGAATTGTTATCCTGCGGTCTAACAACTACTACCGACGGTAATCGGGAAATGCAAATATTGATATCAACAATCATCTTTAAACTGTTGAACTTGTATGTCGAACATTATCACTACAAACGTAGTAAACTGATACTTTAAATCAATGTAAACAGCTTGACTAAAATTGGTCGGTTTAAGTAAACAATTACGGCCTAGATTAGGCTGATCCATAAGCTTAAGATAATAGTACTTCGACCAGTTTAAGATGCGTACATTATCTGTAAATACATATTTAAAATTCAGAATGTTTCATAAGGAATTGGACTTTTCAATAGACATTTTTTATTTAAAATGTACACTTATTTTTCAAATATCCGCCTTGACCTTGTTGCATATGGTTAGAAAACATAACTGTTAGAGCAAACAACCCCACCAACAACACTGGTTAAATTCAACTTACCTGTGATAGCGTGCCACGCAAACAAGACAACAAAGTTGACTATGGTCCTCACAGAACAGTTTTATTTTTTCATCGCTATGCTTTTCACATTGCTCCAGTATGTCTAATGTTGACTTGGCAATTGGCCATTTCTCTATTTGCTCTCTTCCGAACAAAGAGTGATAATTAAATAGTTGGTTGTGTAGTTTCACGCAATTCTCGCAGTAACACTTAAAACACCCTTCGCAGTTAAACTGAGCCTCGTTTTTATTGCAAGCATCACAGGAAAAGTCCCATAGTGTATCTGATGCTTTTGTTGCAAGCGAAGACTCCAAGTTGGAAGCCATTTTGTTTTCAGGTGAACCAGGAAGTTTTTTGTTTGGACACAGTTTTCTCCCCTATGCGTGGCTACACTAAAAGGTCACCGAAGCTATTTCATGCTGTAATCAAAGCGTTGAACGAACTTCATATAGTCGGCTTTTTGTAACGCAAACATTAATATGAATAGTAATAATAGTAAATGATATTCATATTGCACTGAATGATTATATTTTATAGTGAGATTCGGTGCGCAATTTAACTTATTTAACTCTCACGGCATTGAAGGAACCGTTCTAAAGCGATGCGCGAGCAGTTAGGTCATGTTAATGTTTAATGTTGTGTAATACAAGTTGCCTTTAGTGTATGGAATGAGTGATGTATTGGACGTCATCTATTGATGACGTTCAATTGAACGAATGATAATGGCGACTAAAATTCATTAAGCTCCAGCGTATAGCCGCGATTTGAGGGTCTTGAAAACTGGCCCAACACGTTTGCTGAAATTTGACATGCATATGTACGAGAACGCGATCTACACGATGGCGTATTCGTCATTTCTGTGGAAAATCCAGTTTTTGAATAAATCACGAAAAAGTGGTGTTTTTTATTGCGCAATCGCTATAAACACGCGCTTTGGCCTTAAGTAACGCTGTTCGTGACGTTAGCGCATCTTTTGGTGACGTTACAATGTTTTCCTTAGCGCGCGGCGTTTGCCAGTTTATTTTCTATCTTTCTATCATTTCGTTGATAACTAGTAAAACAACCTTCGTTCGAGGGTATATACTAATTAAATAATCAACGACGAAAAAATTGTGTTGAAATATCATCAATACAGAGGCCCGCGCTTTGTGCAGTGTACAGTTGTTCAAATTTGCGTGACAGAAAACTAGGTAAATGTGTCAATTGTGTTATTGAATTTGTCCAACAAGTTGAATTGTATATACCATTAGGCCTACCACGCGAGAAAGTTTGCAAACCCATTTATTTCTTTAACAACTTAGCTTGATTCGGTGCTAGTGCATAAGTGTGTTTGTTAGCCTGGGTGGTTACACAACGGAAATAAACAGATGCAGTCAAGGTCTTGGCATTTCCAGCCTAAAATTTATAGTTTATATATATAGCGATGCCTGTTCGCTAAGTCTGCCATAAAGCAGCTATTTTGATTTTTTTTTCAAAATAACTTTCATATGATGCATTACTGTGTAGAATGATACCGTAAACATAAGCTGTGTTGATTTACCTGCACAGATAATAGCCAATATGCATCTGATTAATCTTGTTTTGCAATATATCGATTGACATTTAATATGGTTTGTTGTATAAACATGTATAACTGTTACTAACGAAGTACTAATTACAAACACACGGGCTTCTTCAATTAAGAAGATAACTATTTTACATTTCATATACCGATAGTACCATCTATGTGGTTCAATTAATCAGCCAGCAATCTTCGTTTACACCAAAGAAGCATGAAATTCAAAGTAAAAATGAGACAACTGAATGCATCAAAATAGACGAAAATTAACTCTTTAAACGGGAAGCAAATTAAATATAAACATGATTAATCTTTACATAGTCTTTAAAGATAGCATGATATGTGGTGCATATAAATTTCCTTATTCATATCAGTAAATCTCCTGATCGTTATCAATAATTTCCTATTGAAACGTGTGTCGCATGATACCGTTGATTCTTTTATTGCAAGAGACTAACTTGTAAAAGCCGTAAATGCAATGTTGAACTTACGATGTAGACAGGTATGTACCTTATGCATGTCATTAAATTATTTATAAATTATAATGAATAAGTAGGTGAAACATAAGGTCGATGCTTGAAGCCCGTTGAATTAGTTTTCTTATTATTGTCCTCACTGTTTGGTATCTCTCGTCTTCATTACCAGATGATGTAATCACGTAATATTCAAAATGGCGACGTCAATGCCTACGGGACACTTATTTTTTTAGTGGAGCTATTAGGTCACCCCGGTTAGAAAGTTCGCAGCGAGTAAAGACGAAACAAATAGCGAATATCAACACAAAATAACGCTAGTAACTTTCATTGTGATTTGGCTGGTATGTAAGTTTCATTTAAAGCGAGTATATACGATCTTGTCAAGTATTTATTAATCAATATAATATGTTTTAAAATCTTATTAAACATATATTTTTATATAAATTAAAATAAAAGTTAAGAAGAACATGTGTCGAAAAATGCTAACTAAACCAGATATTAAATTCCGAAATCGAAAAAGGCTGTACAACCGAATTCGAAAGCATGTATATCATGCATGTACGACACACGAAAACTAACTAAATAGATGAATGCTTCGGTTATTGTAGGAAACTATGTACGAAATATATTCGTAACAATCGGCTCGGGGCGCTCATATGTCTTTGCTGCATATTATGAAATCCGTCTTCAATGTATAATGTTTCTTGCCTATGTTGTGATATTGTAACATATTTTATCAATATATTACAATTCAACACATATGAAAAATCGTATAATCTCGCTTTAAACAATAAATACAAGTAATACAGGGTATAAAACGACGAAAAAATCTGCCTCGGCATGAACGTCGCGATCTTGTCTATCACGTGATTACCCTCTCTGGTAACTCTTATCACGATGTATAAATTAATATATTGGTTTGTTCTTTTGAAATATTGTCGACAATTTTTTCATTTTATACCACTTATGGAATTTCCGTTATAGTTTATGAAATTTTTACTGTAAATACATATTCATTTCGGAATAATATTTTCAAAAGTGATTCGTTCAAGTCGGGATTTCTTTTAATTGTTTCATATAAGTAGAGTAAAGTACAACAGTAGATACAATATGTTAATATTTAGACGTTTACACACATAATATGAGGACAGGCAAGCCCAGTGTGAATATGTCCGCTGAATACGGTATACATATTTTAAAATAATTATACACACCGCTGTGCAATATTTTTATTGTGTATGTTTTATGTTTTTCGATTAGTATTCAGTATTCACGCTAAAAATGCAATACATAATTATGCCGCGAAAATGTACATCGTTCACATAATTTCGGAACGTTTATATTGCAGTAGGTTGGACATAAGCATCGTGTTTCACGAGATATAAACCCTTTAACGTAATTTGAAATTTATTTAAGCCTCTTTTTAGGACGGACTTATTTATCAGATAAACACTGTGTCTAGTTTCATTGTCATGTAGATTATATCGATTGTTACATTCAACGTGAAATTCGAAATTGTCGGATATAAATAATTGCAGGCCTTAAACATTGTCATTTACTAGTCCATGTAAACACATCATCCCACAAAAACATTTGCTAAAGTATAATATATAATACATTCGCGAGTGTTTTGACACTTTCTTTACAATTAAAAAAATCGAGCACTTAGTTTCGATAGAGTTCATTCCTTAGGTGTTAACATTTAATTTTGAACAATTATGTTAATTGCATAAAATGTAAAGCAATCGCTTGAATAAGGAAATGGTTACTAACTTTCAGACCATGGCGATTTTCATGCTGCTGATGATTGGGCTGTCCTTGACCACCCCAGCCGAATGTATTGATGATATGTGTTTCCCGTGTGTGTGTGTTTCAAGCGATGAACGAGGTTTGTACAAAGTGGAATGTAGATCCAAGACAAATCTGGAAGGGAGATTGCCACAGGTCAGGAAAATTAATAACAATCAGATTAGATCACTGAATATGTCTAGTACAAGCCTTCTTAATTTGAAAAAAACAAACACAAACGCCTTTTGAAAATTACAGCAGTTTACAAGAACTTGATGTGTTACAATACTTCCATAAATTTGTTGAAGAACAACAATGCAACAGTAACTAGCGAGACTTTCAAAGGACTTGAAATTTTGGAGGTTCTCAATATCGCGCATAACGATATTCCAGTTACCAGTGAAACTGACAGTAACGTTTTCGTACGTTTAACTTCTCTGAAAAAAACTGTTTATGTATCAAATAAATTTGATATCAAGCGCTAATGCTAGTTATCCAGGGCAGATCTTGAACAATATTTCAACATTCGAAGAAGTATGGATTGATGGATTTTCAGTTGTTCCCTTTGGAACAGAGTTTCAGAAAAGCCAAACTTAAAAGACATTCGAATATCAGGGGACTTTATCAGGCCAATATGGTAGTACAAAGATTTCTATGACATACAAACTGTCGATGAATCAACATTTGCAAACGTGTTGTATGTCAGAAGTTTATAAATCCTTAATTGTGGTCCGACCGCAATTTTGAGTAATGCCTTTACACAAATGGAGCTTCTTCGAATGTTAGATTTGTCTTTGAATTATGAGTTGGACTTTGACAATCTCGACGGTTTGAGTAGCCTTTATTCAGAACTAGAAGTCCTTATTTTGGACAGTGTAAAATACACGAACAAACTAGAATGTCGGACCCAAATTATGAAATCGACGGTAGAATTGATTCGGCATTTAAAAGCTCTAAAAATGCTGTCATTAGATAATAACAAGATATCAGGAATCGACAAAGATGCTTTTGAAATAACTCCGTCAACCCAAGAACATCTACGAGTCAGAAGCAATAAATTTGAGCTGGGATATTATATGCTCTATGCATGTCAGATGAAAAATTTAAGAAAACTCGAAGCATCATTTTCCAACATGGATCTCCAGTTCACAAGTTTGATTGACAACTTAGATCGTTCCCATCCTCCAATGCATCAATATTATAATGACACATTTACTGGGATAACCCATAAACATGTTGATACTTTATTACTTCCAAAGAAGAACACAACACATGCAGGGCATACCAAGTATATAGACTGCCTAAAACGGCCATTATACTCATTATACTATATTCCACCTGTTGCAATTACAGCTTTTTTCCCACCGAAACTGGAATACATCGATACAAGTCACAGTAAGATAGGATTTCAAATATAAGGTTTTTATATCGATTCATAAAACTCACTTAAAACAGTTATTGCTTCTAATTCGCTTTTGAACTGCTGGACTGGGCCGGTACATGGCGTACACAATATCGAAACTATTGATCTCAGTAACAACTTTTGTTCAAATGTTAATGAAAATTTCTTTACAAGCTTTCCGAAACTAAAACGTTTACATCTCCAACGAAACTACCTTTACCAAATTGTTGCATATAAGGAGATTTTGTATGTTAAACAACGAACTTGAATATATTTACTTATCTATTAACAGAATCAATAAAATCCATCCAAAACTACTTACAAATCAGGCCAAAATGAAATGGATAAATTTATCAACAAAAACTTTAATGGACTTTGATTATACTATATCTCAAATGAAATTGCTACACGTTTTGAATGTATCAGATAATCATATAACGACACTAAGTAAAGAATTGCGTTCTGATCTTGAAGGAATGGTGTCATCCAGAAACAATATAACGTTAACGTTGGACCTTACTAATAATGTCAAAAGCTGTTCATGTGACAACCTGGAAATACTAGAGTGGATTCATCAACACACACTTCCAACTACAAATTCTTTGATCGTGATCATATCTACATGCTACTACACTCATAATGTATCTACGGAGCTTTCTTCACCTATATTGATCAGTGCCAAAGAGAATTTGTACTTCCAAGTTTCCTTTCTTCAAAAGTTTTGTCTTTCATACACGCCGCTTCTTATTTCATTAGTTGTCATACCCTTTGTCATCTTTAATATCATTATTGGTGCCATCATACATCGGGTTAGATGGAAGATAAGGTATTGGTATTATGTTGAAAACAACAAAGAAGTTAGTGTTAATGGTTACATATCTATAGAAGGTTCGTTACGATTTCAAAGATTCAAATACGATATCTACCTAGCTTACGAGGAAGACGCTCGCGAATTTGTTTTGGATATACTGAGACCCAAACTCGAAGAACTGGAATCTGTTGTGTTTGTACATGACGACATACTGGAAGGACTACCGCTTTGCAACATTCTGACCAAATCTATCCATGCGAGTCGCGTTGTTGTGTTCGTGCTTTCGAATGGGTCCAGAGAAAGTGTGGAATGGAAGATAGCTGCACATATGACGAATGAAGAATCAAACCACAGAGGCAAACCAATTTCCTTGGCGATGTTAGACTACGATTACAACTCGACACGAGGACTCCCGGAGGATTTACAGCTCCTGAGAAGGGATGCGTTTATCGATTACCCTGCCAACGGTAATGAAGATGATTTACCGCGTTTTTGAGGATTTCAAAGCTAAACTGAAGTTTATTATGAATACTTAACATTTTAACCCATACATGTGTGTATTTTCCTATAGTACCAAAGATAATTTCAATATGTTGATCTTGATAGAAGTTGTGATTTATTCTGGATAACCCATTAACATGTTTACTTTCGTAAGATTCGCACGGCCAATACGCTGTAATCGTGTTTGAATTGCTAAAAGTTGCATTTTAACTATTTAATTTAGTTACCTGTTTATAATTGTGTTTGCCTGCCATGTTGTGTACAACTTGATTATGACTTTTATTATAGGTTTAATTTATACATCTCATATTTATTCAACTGACCATTGTTGGTGTGCTTCAATAGGTTTTCACTGTCGTATTAGAAAACAAGAATACTTGTCTTTATTGTACAATAACACATATTTAATTTACTTAGATTGTTCCAACAAGCACTTTCTAAGTTTAACGCTAATATGTTTCGTGTGTTGATAGAGGCGTTGATTTTTTTCGAAAATGAATATCCAATTGTTAAACTCTTATTCAAATGACAATTGTCGTCATACAAAAATAATTATCTTCTTATGGTACATGCGGTTAAAAATCGCGTTATATTAAGGATAAACAGAGTATTGCATCACATTAACATTCGCCAGATCATATAGCGTGTTGCAAACCGTTCGGTTTCGGTAATACGATCAAATATCTATATTTGAATAATTTCCCTCACAGTTAAACATCACTGCCTTTTCGTTCATAACTGTTTAACAGTATTGCGCAAACGAAGTGACTATACACGGCAATAAAGAATGGAAAGCATATTACAAACAACTAACAAATTCACAAATGTATTAGATGCATCATTGAATCGATGCGCGAAATATCCTGATACGTGTGCATTAGGTTTTGATTTATCGATGATATTTTCCTATGTTCGTCAATTTGGTAAAATCTGGTACCGTGTTCTCGCCATGCGATGTAGTAGGCATTGTAGTTTTAAAGTTCGAACTATTTACTTGTTTAACGATTTTGTTACGTTTTAAACACAATAAAATATGTAAACAGCATAAGCATTTGTTAATAAACGTATATATTAAATTATAAATAAGCTTAAAATAAATGATTATACACGTTTTGTTGTTTTTCAATTATACACTGTCAGTTCTGGTAGTTAAGTAGGTATAATTGCAAGATGATAAAACGCCCAGGCAATCCCGTTAAGGCCAATAACACAAGTCTTATCAGCGAATAAACATTGTCATGTTACTTTGCAGAATATGTCTAAAAATCGTGTGTTTTTAACCCAAATCTAGCTTATTATAAAACGCACACGATATCCATATACAAATGTGAAGCCGTGGCTTATGTACGACTTCGTGACCGAGCTTAAACTATATTTAGTCCACAATAATTCTATGTTTTTAACATGGACGCAAGACGAACTGTCTATCACATTACATTCATATTTTCAGTGTTCTAAATCTGTTTTTATTCATCCTGTTCTTCCTTCATCACGTAATAAACATCGTGGAATTCAAGTCATTACTTCCGTCTGAAAAACTAAGTTTTCAGTTTTGACGATTGTTTTTACTGCACTTTATCGTGACAATCGGCGTAGAAATTAAAGTAGTTAATATTATACTGTCACTTTTACATACATGTATAATGCAATGGGACCAATTTGACATATAACATGAGTTTTCGGCCCAAAATATTTCGTTTTCCGCTAACGTAACTTTTCGTTCACTGCATTTAACTATATTAGCAAAATTAGAACACGTATAGAAAAACATGAAATGTTTCCGTACTTATTTGAGACAGAACAAGAATAATCCATAACGCATTGTATATTACCGCGTTGAATGCCTTTATGAAATAAATATGATATTCAGTCAATTGTGCTTCGATTATCTCTAAAATCATTGTAATAATCGTTTATCATTTGGTTGTTTTCAAATCATTTAAATATATTTCTTAAAGTTAGTGAAAATATTCTTGTCAAAATATTTATACGACAAAAACCTCGATAATTTAAGAGATTTGATTTGTCACCTTTCTTGTAAATAGTAAATATATAAAAATATGGTTGAAAAATGTTCGTTAAGTACGGCGATATAAATCTTGAGTATCAACAAGGAAATTGGCACATTTTCATCTGATCGCGCAGTTTGATACTTTGAGATATTGCTAAACGTTTTACAAATTACATCCACAGTAAAATTGTAATCTCAACCTTCAATATTAGTATTATGGTTTGCGCGTGTGATGTAAATGTTATCACGTCACGTAAACGGCTGTCATTCCGAAGATTTGCTAACGATTGAAAATGTGAAAGAAATTTGTAAACGCGCCTGTATAAGGTATTGAATAATTCCCCAATAATTCGACAATCGTTTCCATCCTTCTCGATGTCCGTCCGTCCGACCGACCTTCCATCATTGCAATCTGCGTGTCCGCGCTTTACCTTAGACACGTATGATCCGATTTCGATGAAACTGTGTGGCAGCCCTCTAGTGTAGACATGTGAATATTGATAGGTCGTTCCGCTCGTACAGGTGCAAACACTAACTCCTAAGACTTTCCATGATGGGCCAGTACTATCCACCTCTGAACTGCAATACCATTATGGCGTACATGTGACACATGGAGTGCAAGTGATGAGTGATGAAGCGCACCACATTGGTTACCGAGACGAATGGATTAATAAGACCATGGTTTATGCTCTACAGCAGTAACTAATCGTTCGTTTGGAATGGAATGTCTACATATTTTTTAGATTTTAAGCAAAATATATTTAAATACATCATAGCGTAGACCGATTTGAACGAACGTCTTTAGATTGCCTTGGTGCTAATACAAGTCATGTTGCTTTTTCAATTGAGCACAACATGCAGGACGTTATCATGCTCATGTCTGTGTACTTAATATGCTTTAAGTAACAAATTATCGACTTTTGTGATCAAATTGTTTAATAATAAATGCTTGTTATTTATTCATGCGTTGAAGTGAAATGCATGCACATACAATTTCATACGTGAACGTTCTGAAAAAAATATGAGACATTGGAGTATCTACTAATTAAAACAGTATCATTTACTAGTCAAGAGGCACATATTTGTCACAAAAAATATATTGGTTTTGCAATTGAGGATTTTGATTGCTTGTATTTTATGTGTACATGATTTTTTAAAGGAACTTAAATTTTTGTATTGTTGTAAGTATACATTACCATTTCTTTAATAGACATATTTCAATATAGATTTTTAGATTTAACTGTGTGATAATTACCTAAATCGATAACATACAAAATCAAAGGAAAAAGTTCCGACCTAATATATTTTAACTTCGAAATAACACCCGACCAATCAAATTTTAATATTCGGATAAATTACAACTAATAATAACCCATAAAGAAAAATTATTTAGAGAAATTCATATTTCGGTAATGTCGTCTCTTTCCTTTTGTAGACTATTTTTAGGGAACATTTATGACTCAATTCTCAATTTGTTAATCGTGTGCATGTCCTTCTAAGCGTCATACATGTTACTGAGGGTGATACATTTTAATTAATCTCGGCCATCATTTTTATTGTTTTATGCTTTGCTTGATATTCATGTTGGCGAATGATTTTCGCAATAAAAAACAATTGATTGTTTACTAGCTTTAAAATATTTTTTTAATGTTGTTCAACATAGTGTTTCATTAAAGCGACGTTGTCGTTACTTTTAAAAGAAAGAGGTAAGTACATTCGTTAATTGAAATGATGTTTACGTCATTATAATATTTAAGTGTCAACTATATACAGCTCTATGCGCGCACAGCTCTACTTTGTCATTCATGACAAATTAAACAATGACACGTGGGAAAGACTGATTGTGTGAAAATAAACTCTTCAACCGAAAGTGAAGTGTTTGCGTTATTATCAGCAAGCGTCTTCAACTTCACTTGCTTTACAATTATTGGACTTGTTGTTGAAGAAAATCAAGATGAATATTTTCTTCGACTTTACGAGTCGTGCGTATTAATACATACATGTTCTGACTCTAACATGCAGAGTCAAGAAGAAGAAACCTCCCCCACCAACACGACAGATTTCCAAAGAAACAAACCAATCAATCTTGGTGGTCTGCGAAAATAGTCTAACGAAGAGACCACAAATACTTCAGCGAAGTGAAGATTAGGAATTTCAAACAGTTTGTGCTTTTGATTCTTCATATAAACACATACACGTTTTGATAGTATTTTAAGGGGGTAGATCGTTTGCAAGTAACGGGTGGGTTGTAAGTAAGAAAAATAGTAACTGGTGTTCAAAACGGCGGTTAACTGCTGATTTTTCGAAGTTTCTTTTCCGAACTTTTAAAGTGTGTTTACATTTACCATACTTATTTGACATTATCCTTACGCGCATGATTATCTATTAATATCACTGAGTGTTTTGCTGAAGTCATGTTTTTTTCAATATAAAATTTAACATTACATAATTAATATGCCACAACACGGACACATATATTAGAGATGGAAACTTATTACTTACAATAAAACTTGCATTTGATGAATGACCACTGCTTAACTAACTCAGTCAATCAATTTATATCTGACTTTTTTCAACAGTAATTTGCAGAATGTGGACCGAATTATAACAGTATATTAAACAGTTTTATAAAATAATTTATCAGAAACCAAAACGTATTTAAGTGTCACTTAAATAGTTAGAGTACAAATATATCAAATAAATCAAACCACGTATGTACATATATAATTCAAGTAAATCAAGTAAGTCATGTTTCTCAAAACAAGTGTAGTGTAATTGAATTAAAACACCTCAATGGCATTACCATTGAATGTACATGTTTTATTTTCTTTTAATCGACCCCTATTCCGAAATACCATTATTTTGATTGTGCAGTGTACACATTAAGCCCACCAACATTGCACTATAATTATAAGTATCTTAATGTGATTGAACTTCAGCTGATGACTTACCTAAAATAGAAATGCCATCAGCAAATAATAATAAAATTAACACAATATCATCTATATTCAAACCAGCTTCCTAGATTTGCCAAGGGTGTGCAGCGTCATGGTGTTTTATTGTTGTTTTTATCATTATGTGACGTGAACAATACATCGATCACCATTGAAGTGTATCGTTAAAACGTTTAAGAGTTTTATTGTATGAAAAACAAGAAATATCTGTAAAAAATACGGCGTTGATTGTGGTTGGAGTTGGTGAAAGGAAAAGAGTTCAATGAATGAGATCAAAGATAGCGAATGTCTTTTTCTGCGCCGTTCTTAGCTGCATCACACAGTACGGGATGTTACGCGGAGTTTTCGCGGCTTATGTTACAATATTACATGTTGCTGATCATAGACATAAATCTATAGATGCAAAACAGGAAACCAAAAGAAGAATGGAAGTGAAATTAACACATATGAGTCAACGGGTCACACGCGACGTATCCGTACATATTTTAAATATTTATACGCGCGTTCTTCGAACAAACCTGTTTTAGTGGTTTGTCGGGCATTGCTATTTGATTCTATTATTATCAGTATCGAGAATCATCGCGCTCATGCATAATTGGTCAATATGGTGGAATAATTTTTGTTACATTATTCAAAAATAATATTTATCATGGTATTGTTGAAAACACATTAAGAATCTATTATTGACATACCATTATTATATCGCCGAATATCTTCATTTAACATATTTCTGGTCTAAAGAAAATTCCAGTTCACCTAATCACGCGATAGTGTCTATATTATGTAACGATTATTTTCCTCGCCGCGAACTGACCCTGAAACCTTGCGGGTTGAATGCAATGCATTAAAGTGAGGTCACGCTTCCACTGCTGTAACGACGGCTTGTTTAAATCTTTATACTTTTACATGTTTAATGTTCAATTTCAAAAACAATTAAAAATGGTTTGGCCAAAACTAATATCAGGAAAGGGAAAAGCGATACTTTTATGAACTTAAATATACTAGTAAACAGACAGCAATATGAAAGCAATTACTAAATATGAGAACACAGCCTTTAAGTACAAACGCTCTGGCTCTGACAATCCTCTGAATATAAAGGGGCACACACAAACTGTATTTATGTCAGGAGTTGAGTGTAAAACTGTTCTATCCAGAAAGCCTTTTCATTAGAGATAAAATTGTTTCATGCTGAGCACGCAATACAACAGTGTGACATGCTATACTACAAAGGCGCGGTCATGTTTCCAATGGTATGGGCGATTATGCCCAAGTCAGCCAATGGAATAAATGAAGTGTATTCATTCGTGTCTAGCCGCGGGAAATTTTATTTGAATTGTATTGGACGCTTACAAAGGTCAGGTAATGTGAAAAGCTGGCTTATACAGATACGCCGAAAAAAAGATACGTACCGGAATATTGTAGTACAGTTATGATCATTCAGGGACAAAACATGCACGTCTATAAGTCGTAATTTGATAGCTTTCCTAATCAATTAGCGCAAATCGCATTTAACTCGAGTGCATGCATAATTAATGAATTAATTTTATTATAAAATAAGTGTCTATCTATTGTTATTGATCGATCAATAATATTAATAATAATATTAAACCGAGTGCTGAGAAAGTAACAAGGGCGGTAGTCGTGATGTGAAACAATCATAAACAATAAAATAATAGTTGGGTCCGCTTGCGGACAGCTCGATATAACATCACAATGGACGAATGTATGTGCGTTGATGCATGGAAAGCTCGGTATATCATAAAAATGGACGAGTGTATGTACGTTGGTGCATGTAAAGCTCGATATAACATCACAAGGGACGAGTGTATGTGTATCGGTGCATGGACAGCTCGATTTAACTTCACAATGGACGAGTGTATGTTCGTTGTGGACAGCTCGATATAACATCACAATGGACGAGTGTATGTGTGTCGGTGCATGGACAGCTCGGTATAACATCACAATGGACGAGTGTATGTGCGTTGTGGACAGCTCGATATAACATCACAATGGACGAGTGTGATGTGTCGGTGCATGGACAGCTCGGTATAACATTACAATGGACGAGTGTATGTGCGTTGGTGCATGCGTGTGTCCGAGCTAGCCCGGACTGTAACTTTTTCATATATACTAATGCAATTTTAAAATAACTCACCACGCAAAAATCCTCATCGACGACGTATTCCGTGTAACACCTGTCTCCATATCAAAAAGGTCAAGGTCAAACTTCTGGGACAAAGGTCGAATTTGGTCATAATACAGCTTGTTCGGAGCGTAAACTTATCCACCATGATGAGACGGCATGACACGTGTTATTAAAATATTCCTCAAGGTTACACGAGACTTACACTCAAATTTGCCATAAAACACCGGAGTGTAAGTCCAACATATGCAATTTAAAAATGATTAACCACAAGTTACCACCTAGAAGAGATTGCATGTCACGCGTAGCCTTCGTCGCCCTTACTCAACTGTCATGGTCAAGTGTAGAGATCAAAAATCATATTATGCCATACAACAGCTTTTACGTATAGTAACATTGTTTAGAGATCGTTTATTATGCATTTATAAACGAATTTACCACAAATGACTAACACGTTTAAACGGCGTACCCCGTGTGACGTGTAGGAATGAATATATATACATGTCGCCATGGCTTTAAATAACATCTTAAAGTATATTAAAACACATGGTATGTTCAGTGTTATAGAAAGACGTGTGATAATCATCGACCACTTAACTGCGTAATTCAAGCCCAAATATAACGAAAATTCTTAAAATAAATACACTCAAATTACGCAAATATTATTTTGCCAATCTCGTGTGCATAACGTCATTATAAATAGAAGAAGACATTAATAGAAGACAGTAGATGGTTACAATGTTGTAGAGGACACGATAGCAAATTCTCGTCCAAATCAGTTGCTGGTCATCAAAAACATTGGCAAACTTGTTGCTACACAACAACAAATGCGTTCTACAACGCAGGGCGAAACCGGTTGCTCAGCAGTGTAGACGTTGGTTGTCAAGGAACATACTGAAAGGTTGCATACTCAGCTCCTTCCCTGACACCACCGCCCAGTCACCGTTTATAAAAAAATCACGTCAGCTTTAATTATATGTATAACTAATGCATGTATGTTTTTCTCTTGTAAACTTTCTTTGCACTTTGCTCTATCAATCTGTTCCGTTTAATGCGAGGCCGTCCGTAACAGCACCTTTGTTTCTTTCTTCGTGTTTTCTTTTTTCCATCCTTATGATCATTCCAAAACTATTTATTGTATACTATTCATAGTATGTGTGTTTCTTGTGTCTCTTAAATTGACATCCCCGACCAATCATCGTTCGAGAATGCCTTACAGCAATGAACAGTGTAAGTACACTTTCAATACTAGATTCTATGCAAGCTTGTGTCTGGTCTTTTCTTTGATTTATTTACCGGACACTATAACGCAGTTACCGATTATGAATGCCAGTCAGGAAATTTTCATCTTTAAGCGTATACGAGTGCATCTTTAAAGTTTAATTTAGTACTGAAAAGAATTCCTAAAAGAGATTCAATTGTTTCCGATATTAGCTCAACAAATCATTGCCGCCAATAGTAACTACGTGAATTCCACCATAACAACCCCTTGACTTGCGACATTAGAAACCACGCCACTTTCGACATAACAAATCACGTGACTTTCGCCTTCACTTTATTTAAGGCAAGTTATAAATTAAGCCTCGCTCTGAGAAACAGGATCTAACGCATGTTAGTAAACTGTCGTCCTTGATTGGCCTGTGCAGTCCGTATAGGCTAATTGGGAACAATAATTTCCGCTTAAACTGGAATTTCACTATGAAATAAATCAAACAACGAAAAATACTGTCAACGCGAAAAGTGTCTTCTCTGATTGACCTGTGTAGACTGCACAGGCTTATCTATGACGTCACTTAACGTGCATGAAGCTAAGTTTTCCAAGAATATTGCTCATTTGCATGAACAAAATAGTACAAAACAAACAACACAGAACTGAATGCATAAACAATCATCTAAAATGGGATCACCTCCTTTGTAAGGTCTATAAAGAGCATTGCTTATTTTTTTATTTCACCAGTATGGGCCTACGAGGCAAATCGTATAAGTCACAGTATGTGACATTGTCGTGTTAATCAGATTTCTCATCTCAGAGTTATGTAACTCGTGACTTTCAAAGATACACGATAGCTTTGTCGAAAGACCAGAGCATCATGCGTCATTTTCATGCCCATAATGTACCTAATTAGTTTTATGCAATCGGTATTTATGTATGTAATTCAACAGAGTCTGAACACTTGCGCCAACTTTAAAATCCAAAACGTTTGCATCAAGACGTGCTTTTCCAGCTTACCGTTAAGACGTTATTTTCTCAAAGATGAGCTAACCTTTCTTTGACACTTTCTAATTGTAATTCATATTTCACACAGTTTTTAATTTTCCATTTACATAAGTAAGTATTTGAGATGAACATAAAAAATCACTAACCAAAGTGATTTTAACTCTATACTATTTATCTTTTGTTCACTTGAAATTAAAAGCAAACCAAGCACTTGTAGTGTATCGATTAAATAAATAAATTTATACTGACATTGAAATGTATATTGCTCACTGTGAACATTTCAACCATGCCTTAAAGGCATTGAAACTAATTCGTATAATACCATTGGTACTTTGGCGTTCCTTGTTTCAGTCAAATTTTAAACTAGCTCTACCTCTGTGGAATGCAATTGATGTATGTCTTTGATTGGCAAAATGTCAATTGTCGGTTAGTAAAATTGATTAAAATATTATTTTGATTATTAGATTAAAATCAATCTAAATTAACTACTTTGTTCTTTATTTATGAATCCTGCAAGTACATATTAAGATGGTTTTATTGTGCAAAAGTAAATGTTGCCCCTCGATGGGGATCGGGAGATGCCTCTTATTTCATTACCGATAAACCTCTTTCTTCTTGTAGGACCCCTACCTACATATTATATTGTGTGTTTATAGTATGCCACTTGTGCGCAGTTAAATTATGGACGCTGACCTTATTTTAAGTGTTATTATACCCCAGTTCTGTAACACTTATTAACTCAGCCAATTACAAAACAAATTATGTCCTTTACCGATAACATATTTTTATCCCCGCCCACATTTGAAATTAACAAGCTCATCTGCAATATTAAACCATTCGTAATTCATGCCAACTTGGAATTATTTTTGAAGGAATGTCTTTAAAAAGTATACAAAAGAATTGCCTGTTCCTACGCGATATCAGACTCGCCTAATATCACATATTATCAACATACACCACCCATATATTAACTCTTTATTTGAATCTTCCACAAACTGTTATTCTGCCTGGATTTCTACTAACTTCTGTTTACGACGTTTGACTACACCAACAAACCTCCGGACCTGAAAACTAACCGAGGACCCCGCCAGCAGGTTATGTGGCAGGCCAGCAAACCCAGAGCACATCCTATCTTCTTGCAGCACATAACTTACGGGCGGGAAATACCGATGGCGGCACAACAAGTTTCTCAACGAGTGTGCAGCCAGCCTTGATGTGATACACAAGAAGAAGCCACCAATACAGACAAGGCAAACCTTCATCAATTTCAAAAACGAGGGGAGGATCATAATTTAGCAAAAACGGGTCTACCAATCCAGGTATCATAGCTTCATCAAGAGACTAGGAACTTATGGAAGATCTGACGAAGCCGCTGAGATTCCCACCAGACGTCGTCACAACCACTTTACGTCCTGGCGTGTTATTACAAGAAAGAAACCCTTTGCTTCTTGAAACTAAAAGTGCCATGGGAAGAGCGAGTTGAGGAAGCACACGAGACAATGTAGGCCAAATACCAACTTCTACTTGATGGGTGTCGCCAACAATGTTGAAATTCCTGGAACCTGTCTTTCGATGTTGGCTGTCCAGGCTTTGCCGGGTAGTCACTCTGGGAGTCCTTCATAGTACTTGGTATTATTCGGCATGGAATTTATGCATGCAAGCAGAATTGGCCTCAAAATGGTTGTTTAAGATGGGAGAACAACATTTGACAGCCAACCAGTATCTGTTTGAGGTTTGATCACCGTCGGCCGGTGCACCTCCGGAATATATAGTGGACAACACCGAAACATTTAATGAAGGAGGACTCCACCTGAAGAAGAGACTGGTGTATGGACCTCATCCATTGTGTATAAGTAATCGGCTGTTCCAGTTTCACAAACATGTGGATTTTACATTTAAAACAATGCAATTGCATAGTGTGAAAAAACTAAGATTAAATGTACCGCACATTTCTTTAAAATATCTCCGGCTTTTGGTGTTAGCATCGCCTTGGTACAACGCTTTTTTAATTGTTTTTAATTGTCAAATGTGTCGGTTTATAATTGATCATACTTACGTTGTTTCTAGTAGTATGCGGTGCATGAGGAGAACAAAAGAATGATTGTTTCATGTCTAAGGTTATCCGACCTTCCCTAAAAAAGTTATTAATATATTGTTTCTGTTATTTTGTTATTTATTGTGTTCATTTTTTATTTCTAATAACTCTTATGTCTTCAATGCATTTAGGTGCAAAACAATTATTAAGTATATATTATTTTAATTCCGAAAATGTATGAAGTGTTTACATCTTCAAATTAAACGTTTTCTGAATAAATCTCTGCCAATAGTGTTTATGAGAATAGCTTATCACATCACCTCCGCCATTACAAATTAGTGCTTACTGCCGCCATTTCAAACCACGTTATTACTGCCACGATTACAAACCTGTATTTTTCGACAATTCAAACCTTTTGAAGATATAAACATGTGTTTGGTGCTTTTGTTATTTATTTTCTGATATTTTCATTTTTACTGATTTTCATTGAATTGCCAAAAAATGCATTTTGAAAATTCTCCGAGATGTTACTTGTGAAAGATTTAGTTGAAGGCGAAAGTAAAGAAAAAATAAATAAAAATAATTCTCTCCCGACCGACCGACTGAACGACCGACCGTCTGTCCTTCCGTTCAGTTTTAGATTTGTGACCAGACACAAACATGTGGTGCCTTTGTTTGTAATTTGTAGGTACTTGGATCTATGTGACACCATCAATCACATCAAATTTGCTTTGGCTGTCTCTTTATAAATGCAATTTTAGTCGGCAATGAATCGTGACATCATGGTGTACGGAATACCTTTACGGTCTCGTACTTAACTGTCAATATCAAATGCAACATTACAAAATATGTGAGCCGCGTTTTGGGAAAAACTCTGCTTACCGCATGTGCGAAAAGTGTTACCTCAGAATCGCTTGTGCAGTCCACACGGGCTAATCAGGAGAGACAGTTTTTGCTCTTATTGTATTATTCGTTTAAAGGAGGGCTTTTCTGAATGAAAATCTATTGTAGGCTTGTGTGGCCTACACGGGCTAATCTTGGATGAAAAATGACGTACACATACCAATACCAGTTTGTCTTAAGCGAGGCCCATTTTTAACTGTGGATACTCAACATATTTATTGTGTAGTATTCCCATTGTTCTTATTTCTTTCTTCAATAACTTTAATTGTTGCATTATATAGATATATATTTTCTGATGTTGCGCGACAGTACTATAAACCCTGTTTGCTTAAGTAATTAAGTAGAAACCATTTTCTACACGAGAGAAACGTCAATAAATTTTAATAGACGTAGCATATCCGTACCTCAGTTTTTTATGTTTAACAAATACTCATGATTAATGCCTTTTGATAATTAAAAAAGACGTTCAACTCGTTTGGCAAGTATTGTTGACGTCTTCGTACGTTCTCACGACCACCCCATCGTGTCCTTTGCGTATCTACCACATCTTGGGTCGCTGTTATAACTCACTTTGAACACCAGTCCGTTGTGAAGGGCATATGAAATCGATTGCGACCAACACACTTAAGTATTTCGGTTGTGTCAAACAAGGCTTTCATAGATGTTACATTCACGTTGATACGAAACACGGCTCTATCCTTGAAATTCGACGTGCGTCATATAGCTGCAATTAAAAAAATTGCATGATTGATTACATAAATTGAATAATTTCGTTGTGTTTATAATTGCGGCCGATTTATGACATGCTTATGACATACTTGACATACGAATAATGCTATCTGTGTCATGCTCGCCTGATTGCCATGTTTATTTTTTATTTTTTGTCTCAGATAGATCTTAATTAAGACGTTTAAGCCCTTTACACTTAATCGATGAAATTTAAAGGTACATGTTTCTGATATGTTTTCATATTTTATGTGGTGCGATTGAAATGCTTGATTGTACTCTTAGTGCGAACCTAATGCACTTACTAAATCGATTGACCCCACAGGCATCCCAAATTATCTAGTGTACAGAAACAAAACAATATTAATAATAAGCGATTTATAATAATTTGACCGCATTCAATACCAGTTATTAATCTTGGTCCGTAAGATGTCCAAGAGAGTCGACTCTACTAATACTACTACTGCTACTACTACTACTACTTTTACTACTTCTGCTCCCGAGACTGCTGCTGCTGCTACTGCTGCTGATGATGATAGTGGTGTTGTTGTCATTATTATTTTTAGTGTTGTTATTATTATGTATGATTGTTATTATTATTATTAGTATTATTATTATTATTATTATTATTATTATTATTATTATTATTATTATTATTATTATTAGATCTATCAGTAATTATTATTATCATTATTATTATTATCATTATTATTATTATTATTATTATTATTGTTGTTGTTGTTATTATTATTATAATTATTATTAACGTCACATTTACCATCATCATAACTATCGTTTTTATAAGTATTACGCTATAAATTTCTGGTTCGAATGATTTTGTGTTCAACACTCTTGGTTACGAACAGATCGGGTAGGAAGAGTATCTGGCCGCCATTTGTTCTCCATTCTTTCGCCATTTGCAACTGTTGTCAACTGAGTAGGAAATATGGACCAGGTGAGTTGTGTGTCCTTTTGCAGCGTCATTTGCAGACACAAGCGTAACAATGTATGTACTTTGAATGGTACAATTGACGCAAGTAGTAAAGTAATTATAATTGACACGTTTTGTTTCTCAAAATTTAAACCGGAAGATTTGCGTTAGACTGACTGAAAAAAAAACATAGCTTAATTTACATTTATGCAAACTTGTATTATGTTTGCATTTATTGTACCACAATTATTTGTCAGCTGGTATATATGTTACGTATTTAACATAAAAAGTTACTGAAGTTTTGTCATAAAAAATGAACGCCGCCCCCCCCCCCAAACCACATTAAGTCTCAACCCTCATCCCATGAAATTCGTATGAAATTGAAAAACAACTGAAGTATCTTTGTTCTGCAAGAGCATTCATCTACTAGATTTAGAGTGTTTCTTACCTTGGTAATGTATAATCAATGTCAATCGTGATTTTTGTCAAATTGGCATCTATACTTTTTTTTTAAACAAGCCAACCATCAAAAAGAATCAAGCCCTCTACTTGTAGTCTTATTTTTTTTAAATATATTGAGAATGCTATGGCAATTAGGTTAAGTTTTACTACTTCAAAGTGCACTAGGTATTCTAAAGTATACAACGATGTACTCCGGGTACGGAAAATATGCTCGAACATACTGGAAACAGTTGTTGGCTCATTTTTTCATTTTATTTATGTTCATATTTACATGTCAATTCTTTTAAATGGCCTCTACAATTCAACATCTTACTACCTCAGCATTTAATTATAAAAACACCAGTGAGAATTTCTATAGTCTTACCCTAAGCATCAACAAATTAATTCTTGTAACTTTCTTCTCTTAAGGCGAGCATTTGTCTGGCAACCTAGTAGGAGTGGTTGTCATTAAGCACACTGCCCAGGGTTTAAGTCCCAGTTCTGGTTATGTTTTTGCCTTTTAAACTTCTACCCCTATACCTAAAATCAGGGTGTATCATTAAGCCTTAGGCTTACGATGCAATCAAGCACACATAGATAGGCTTCATCTTATGACAATTAAGTGGCACAAAAGTTAACTAATCACAACCCTAAACATCGGCTTACAAATCTGCATTTTTTAAAATGCCAATTTCAGAGTTATACAGTTTTGTGAAAAATCATGAAATGGACAAATAAGTCGAGACAACAAGAAAGTAAAGATGGTTGGTTTTCATGGCTTCTTTTATTGATCTTTCAAAAAACTGACTTGATCTTATCAGATATGCCGAACACATGATGCATATTGGACAGTTCTTTGAATTTCTAGTGTTGTTTTGAGTGTGGTCCTGCGAAAACTGGACTTAACGCATGTGCATTAGGTGTGGGCCTAGATAAGCCTGTGCAACACTTTCTGCTTTTATGGCACTATCTGTTTTAAGGGAATCTCTTCTTCAGCGAAGACATTATTTTGGGGAAAGTGTTGTCCCTGATCAGCTTGTGCAGATGGCACAGGCTATTATGGGAGAACACTTGAAGTACATTCATTCAACCCTGTTTTCCAAGAAGGAGGCTTAAATAGTTTCAGTTAAATATCAAAAGACTGTTTGTATTGTGAGTTTGTGTATTATGTTAAGTAAAAGACATTATATATTCTTTTGTTTTCACTTCAGGAGCTTGTCTACCCAAATCTTGAGGGGGAAGAGTTGATACTTACCTCACAAAGTGATGCGAACGACAGGCAGATCCAGTTACTCTTTTTTGTTACGCCAGTAGAAATGTCGTCAATCATTCATGCTTTATGTTCGCAGGTAACTAACATTGTGTTATACAAGATAAAAAATAATATAAAAAAATACATTTGATTAGTTAAAGGTAAAAATTATTAATTTGAAGTTGGTAAGTTTAGCTTAGTGATAATGTGGTAAGTTTCAGGCGGCAGAGTTAAAGGTGAGCTTGTCTTCAAGTCTTCAAGGTGGTGGACAATGCATTGCTATGGAAACACAGTCCGTTTCCATGCAATCCCAGTCAACGTCATCGAGTGCCTCACATCCAGACACAACATATAACTATCCAGGCATTGTTTCCTCATACAATGTGGGACGTGCTGGAGCGTTGAAAGCGACGGTTGCTACAAAAACCATTTCAAATTGGTAGGGCTGCACTATTATCACATTATTCCATTAAACGAGGGCTCTTACTGCTTACTGCCATTGTTATAATGATATAGTTTAAACCCTTCATGTCAAACTATGTGTTATACAATGTTTGTAAATGGATGTCTAAGTGTATGTCATTTAATGTCGCAACAGTGTTTGGTTTCAAAATTGTTAAAATTGTATGCATATGGCTCATAAAAAGTAGCAACATTTCTTACAATATAGCACAAAGTGCCAATGGTGACAAAAGTTAAATATTTTTTAGTGAGCCCATTATTGTTTTGTAGTACAAATGTATTAGTAGTTCTTTTTAAAAAGTTTTTTATTGCATATTGGAGCCCATCCCTCCTTCATATGAAATGCAACTTACACATTCGGGGTTTCCCAATTTAAATGAAAATGTCGCGATTTTGACCAATCCAAGGGGACATGGCCCTATTCCAATATTGTTTGAAAAAATCCATTGATAAACCAAATAAGGAGTTATCTGCGCACGATTTAGCAAATTCCCGATGTACCTTGAAATCAAATCATTGGTTGTTTTTTTTATTTTTGCCATGTTTGCTCTCAACCATGAAGTCAAAGGACCAATGAACGTGCAAGTCTGGATTATTATTTCTGACTTAATTTAAACTAAATTCCAACATTTTGAAGATCAAACCAAAAGCCAGATTTTATGAATACAAATAACTTTATCTAAACAAAAATAAATTAATTGATAGTACTTTATACAAATCTACTACTCACTTACCTTCTGACAGGGACATCACCTTGTGATACATGTAGATGATAATAAATTTTATAAGGGTATGTATTCTCAAAATGTCAGTTTGGAGACTGAAAAAAGAGTGATTTAAAGAAATTATATCATTTAAATGTATATTAAACTCATGGTCAAAGTTATGGATTAACACATTTATAACAAGAGCTGTGTTATATATATATATATATATATATGTATATATATATATATATATATATATATATATATATATATATATATATATATATATATATATATATATATATATATATATATATATATATATATATATATATATATATTTGGTAAACAAGGTATATTTTTTGCGGAACTTTCTAATAATTATGTCCATAACATAAAATATATCTAATTTCCTGATGTATAAGTAATTCTCTTCAACTTCTTGATATGGACACTTCAATAGCTTGACACTTTGACGTGTCTTCCCTGATTAAACCATAGCAAGGTTTTCCCAGACTGAGGTTTTCAAAGAGCAAGGTTTTTCCAGAATGAGGTTTTGCCAGAATGAGGTTTTCCCAAAGCGATTTTTTTTCTAGAGTGAGGTTTACCCAGAGTAAGGATTTCCCATAATGAGGTTTTCTCAGACTAAAGTTTTTCCAGAATGAGGTTTTCCCAGAATGAGGTTTTCCCAAAGCGAGATTTTCACTGAGTGAGGTTTACCCAGATTAAGGATTTCCCAGAATGAGGTTTTCCCAAATGAAGTTAACCCAAAGCAAGGTTTTTACAGAGTGAAGTTTGCCCAGAGTAAGGTTTTCCCAGACTTAGATTTTCCCAGAATGAGGTTTTCCCAAGGCGAGGTTTTGTGCAGAGTCAGTTTTACCCAGAGTGAGGCTTTCCCAGAGCAAGGTTTTCCCAGAACGAGGTTTTCCCAGAGCGAGGCTAAATATGTGTTAAACTGTATATCTCATTGATCTTTTCAACAATGCTGTAAAAATGTTAGGGTACTCAATTGCACTATAATGCAATATGGAGTTTTACAATATTTTACCAAATGGGATTTTTCTGTATTCATTATGTGGGTTTTCCAAGTTCCAGCATATTGCAATGTGTGTTTTAAATTATTAATCATATTGAAATATGTGGATCCCAATTTCCAGCAAAATGAAATATTTTAAAAATCAATTATATTTGTCGGCAATGAGATTTCATGTTGTTTGTTTTAAATCTTTTTCGAGGACATGTTAATTAAAGTAATTCTGATTTTCAAAACAATAACAGATTTGAATCAGTCTCTGATGTGTTTTTGTAAAATTGTGTGGATTGTTCAATGCACAAAATCAACAACAATTTATGTCCCATAAATAATAATGATTTGTATGCCCCCAGATCGAAAGATCGGGGGTATATTGTTTTTGGCCTGTTTGTCATTGTATGTGTGTGTGTGTGTGTGTGTGTCCCAAAACTTTAACCAAAACTTTTACCTTCTTCATAACTTTTGCAATATTGAACATATCAACTTGATATTTGGGATGCATGTGTATCTCATTTAGGTGCACATTTTGAGTAGTGAAAGGTCAGGGTCATACTTCACGGTCAAAGGTAAAAAAATCTCAAAAACTTTAACCAAAACTTTAACCTTCTTCATAACTTTTGCAATATTAAACGAAGCAACTTGATATTTGGCATGCATGTGTATCTCATTAAGCTTCACATTTTGAGTGGTAAAAGGTCAAGGTCATCCTTCAAGGTCAAAGGTAAAAAACATATTCAAAGCTGCGCATTAGGGGGCATTGTGTTTCTGACAAACACATCTCTTGTTTATTTTTCATTGTTTATATTTATTATTTTAGTAGTATTAATAAGAGAGGGGATCACAAGGTTGGTTACAGCATTGCAGAGAATTACACCCAGCTACTCGAAGAATACGTCGAAGGAAATGATATTCACTAAAGCCATTCAGTAGTCATTCAAGACGCAGGCAGAGGAAAGTTTGCGGAAAACCATGAGGACCATTTGTCAAATAATTCTGTCACTGTGATGCCTTCAGGAGTGGGTGGGGAAAGTTTCATGGTGGAAAACACCGAAGATGATGTGGAGCTCGGGGAGATCGAGTACATTCAAGACGGGGACATTATCACCATATCAGATACAGTTGGACGTACCATTTAATCTTGTTCTGGGAAAACTGGGCTTAATGCATGTACGTTTTGAAATTTGCGTTGCAGAGGCTAATCAGGTACCACACTTTGCGCTTAATACTTGTAATTTATTTTGTTAAAAAGAGGTCTCATCTTGCAATGGATTTTAAGTGCTCATTAACTATCATTGTTGAATAAATATATAATTATGCCTTGTTTAAGGTGAAAATGTTTGTATATGTTTTAATTTCATGGATCAAGATTATGAAAAATATTATACAAAGTTACTTACGCATTCAAGATGCAATTATATGGAAAATGTTATCTTATCATACACATGTTCGTGTCAGTTTAAAAAATATCTGTTGAATGGTAATTTGACTGTTATTGTAAAAAATGTTTATTAAACTAACTGTGCCATTTTAAACACTCGGTTTGTAATAGCATATTTTAGTGTAAAAGCTTATTTCTTGCATTGTTTATCAAATGATCTATTTTGTTGCAGAGGGTAATACCAGCTCTTCCTTCACTGACATTGTATCAAAATCACAATATGAAAACATCTGCAACCCTACAACCACCCATGGTTGCTAAATGACCAGTGATGGTAAACATGGTTACTACATCACATCTGAAGGTAACCAAATAGCTATTGCTTGTAACCAAGCAACAACTGAGGGTAACCATGCAACATATGCTGGTTACCAAATTACCTCAGATGGTAACCAAGCAACAGCTGAGAAACACCTTGCAAACAATGTTGGTTACCAAGTAACCATTGATGGTAACCAAGCAACGAGTGATTGTAACAAAGCAAACACGAACAGTTACTTGGCAGCCCTTGATACTAGCAGTGTGACCACTAACTGGAAACATAGTGTGATCATTGACAATGCTGCTCCAGAAAATGCGTGTGATGAAGGAAGTGGATATCTCGATGGTGAAACACTTCATGTGAGTCTAAAAGGTAAGATACTTCTTTTTTTGAATAGCGAAAATGAGCCTTTTTCTGGGAAAACAGGGTTTAATGCATGTGTGTAAAGTGTCATCCCAAATAGCTTGTGCAGTCCACACAGGCTTATCAGGGAGGAAGCTTTGTGCTTTTATGGAATTTCTCGGTTAAAGAAAGTCTTAAAAATAAATTCTAGGTAGAAAGTTGTGTCCCAAGATGTGGGGACTGCACAGGCTAATCTATGATAACACTATTTGCATATGCATTAAGCCCAGTTTTTCCAGAGCAAGGCTCAAAGCAATATGTAGGGGTTAAGCGTATTTCCAAGTATAACATTTTTCTGAAATGTCATTTATTAGTGAGGTCCACCATACACACTCAGGTCTTATCTGATTTTTGTATCTGTGTATTAGAGGATTATCACTGTTGTATGGTGCCTCGATAATTAAAAACAAATAGTATATCAAATTACCAGAATGAGATAGTCTTGTTCAGACCAAATCTAACTTAGTCCAGTGCATTATGATATCTCTGCTTGTTGAACATTGACCTTTGTTATCACGATATCATTTGGTGACGGATAATTATCATAATTTTAGCAGTACTGGGTTGTTATTTCATAAATGTCGAATGATATGGGAGCATTGTTAGGTGATATGGATATATATAAAGTCATGTGAGGCCTAGACACAGAACAGTATGAGGCTTTGATAACACTGTATTGATAAGTGCAGAACATGATTAACTTATTTCTAATCCACCATTCACCAAATATAGTCTAACTTCTATTATTTAATGCTTAAAAATAATGTAACTATCTCAGAAATGCAAACAAATAACCCGTGTTACCCATATTGAATGCTGTTTTGTTATTACCAATGATGTCCTTTGGTATGATGTCACAAATGATGTCTTTTGGTGTGATATCACAAATGATGTCCTTTGGTAAGATGTCACAAACGATGTGGTTTGGTATGATGTCACAAATGAAGTCCTTTGGTATCATTATGATGTCACGTTGACATTTGGAAATGCAGTTTTTTATTACACATGTCCATTGGTGTGATGTCACAAATGATGTATTTTGGTATGATGTCCTTTGGTATGATGTCACAAATGATGTCATTTGGTATGATATCACTAATGACGTCCTTTCGTATGATATCACAAATGAAGTCCTTTGGTATGATGTCACAAATGATGTCATTTGGTATGATGTCAAAAATGATATCCTTTGGTATGATGCCACAAATGATGCCCTTTGCTGTGAATTCACAAATGGTGTCCTTTGGTATGATGTCACACATGATTTTCTCTGGTATGATGTCACAAATGATGTCCTTTGGTAGGATGTCACAAATAATGTCATTTGGTATGATATCACAAATGATGTATTATGGTATGATATCACAAATGATGTCATTTGGTATGATATCACAAATGAATTCCTTTGGTATGATATCACAAATGATGTACTTTGGTATGATGTCAAAAATGATGTCATTTGGTATGATGTCACAAATGATGCCCTTTGGTATGATGTCCTAAATGCTGTCCTTCGGTTTGATGTCACAAATGATGTTGTTTGGTATGGAGTCACAAATGATGTACTTTGGTATGATGTCATAATTGATGTCCTTTGGTATGATGCCACAAATGATGTCCTTTGATATGATGTCACAAATGATGTCCTTTGGTATTATGTCACAAATGATGTACTTTGGTATGATGTAACAAATGATGTCATTTGGTATGATGTCACAAATGATGCCCTTTGGTATGATGTCTTAAATGCTGTCCTTCGGTTTGATGTCACAAATGATGTTGTTTGGTATGGAGTCACAAATGATGTACTTTGGTATGATGTCATAATTGATGTCCTTTGGTATGATGCCACAAATGATGTCCTTTGATATGATGTCACAAATAATGTCCTTTGGTATGATGTCACAAATGATGCCATTTGGTATTATGTCACAAATGATGTCCTTTAGTATGATGTCACAAATGATGTCATATGGTATGATGTCACAAACGATGAAAGTTAAATTAAATTAAAGGCCTTTCCTACTAGGTTCAAAATGTAAAGGCTTCATTTGATACTGATGAGCAGTAAACAGCTTAAAACCTGAACAGACAGTGAGTTACTTGCAGGCTGTTCTGGTTTTATGATGTTTGCACATAGCCATTTTCACTTTGGTTCTGAGTGGGAAAGGGTTAAGGTGGCTTATAAGCATGTGTATCCATCGGACCATAATCCCTCAAACACAAACACAGTTATATGTAATGAGATTTAAATAATGATATCATGAGTCTGGAGTAACAATATAAACAAGAAATCATGAGATCGCTCGTCATAGTAATCATAAATAAACAGAAAATGCATTGGAACTTCAAAACATTGACAAACTTTAACTGTCCAAGAGTTCATGAGAGTTATCTTAAGTGGACTGCTTATACGTACGGACCGATGAGAAGGGCCGGACAAATGAGAAATAGGGAAACACAATAGATGCTGCTGAAGTATTTGGCTCAATATCTGAGCAACAGGACCAAACTGTGAGGCATTGTCTTAAAGGATAGAATCCTGTTATTCTTTCAGTCGCTGACGCTGATCAACAAGCGCAGGCTTGAGAACTAAGGAAACATGTTGGATGCTGCTGTAGTATAAAGCTCAACATCTGTGCTGTTTCAGGTGGTACTGGTCAGTCGCTGACGCTGATCAACAAGCGCGGGCTGGAGCAGATGACCCAGGGATCGGAAGTCTTGGTCGTCGAACCCAAGAAGGTAACCAGTCTTCCCTTTACCACTCAGAAAAGCACTTTGAGGCATTTGTAGTCCCTTAAAAAATCAAAGACCTTTCTAAGTAGATTCAAGTTTTAAAGCCTGTATTTCCATCAATAAGATGCAGATGAGCAGCAGCCAGCATACAATCTGAAGAGCATGTGATTTGCGCCAAGGCTGTCCTGGTTTAATACTGGTTGCATATAGCCACTTTGACTTTGCTTCTGAGAGGGAAACGGTTAAGTTATTTGCTTATGCCCCACTGGTCGTGGAATAGGGGATATAATAAGTAAGTGCTTGTTTATCCATTCATCGCTGTATTAAGAATTTTTATGTCCCCCACTATAGTAGTGGGGGACATATTGGTTTTGCCCTGTCTGTTGGTTGGTCTGTTGGTTGGTCTGTCGGTTGGTCTGTTGGTTGGTAGGTTTGCGCCAACTTTAACATTTTGCAATGACTTTTGCTATATTAAATATAGCAACTTGATATTTGGCATGCATGTGTATCTCATGGAGCTGCACATTTTGAGTGGTGAAAGGTCAAGGTCAAGGTCATCCTTCAAGGTCAGAGGTCCAATATATGTGGCCAAAATCGCTCATTTTACGAATACTTTTGCAATATTGAAGATAGCAACTTGATATTTGGCATGCATGTGTATCTCATGAAGCTGCACATTTTGAGTGGTGAAAGTTTAAGGTCATCCTTCAAGGTCAGAGGTCAAATATATGTGGCCCAAATCGCTTATTTTATGAATACTTTTGAAAAATTGAAAATAGCAACTTGATATTTGGCATGCATGTGTATCTCATGTCGCTGCACAATTTGAGTGGTGAAAGGTCAAGGTCAAGGTCATCCTTCTAGGTCAGAGGTCAAATATATGTGGCCCAAATCGCTTATTTTATGAATACTTTTGCAATATTGAAGATAGCAACTTGATATTTGGCATGCATGTATATCTCATGGAGCTGCACATTTTGAGTGGTGAAAGGTCAAGGTCAAGGTAATCCTTCAAGGTGAAATACATGGGTCAAAATTTCTCATGTAATGTCACTTCTGCAACATTGAAGCTAGCAATTTTATATTTGAAATGCATGTGTATCTCATGGAGCTGCACATTTTGAGTGGTGAAGGGTCAAGGTCAATGTCATTCTTCAAGGTCAAACGTCATATAGGGGAACATTTCGTTTCACAAACGCATTTTGTTAGTCTTAAGTGTCTAAGCAGATATTTTTAATTTCTTTCAGCAAACGTCTCTGAACACTCTAAAATCACATATATATATACATAGTCCAGTCATCATAACGTCTTTCTTGCATTCTT
The DNA here is from genome assembly GCF_020536995.1 of Dreissena polymorpha. Classification (NCBI taxonomy): domain Eukaryota; kingdom Metazoa; phylum Mollusca; class Bivalvia; order Myida; family Dreissenidae; genus Dreissena; species Dreissena polymorpha. The sequence continues at coordinate 36,412,316 of NC_068364.1, forward strand.
AAAGTCAGATTTTGGGTCCGAACCTCATGAAACCTGGTCAAAAACATTTTCTTATAAAATAACTGCCGAGTTTGAAACTGGGGCTTGTAAGATAAAACAACTAGGTCACTAGGTCGAATTTTTAAAAAAGCTTATAACATCAGGAAGTCACATATCAAGTCAAATTTTCATTAAACTTGGTCAGAACATTTTTGCATCTCAGCCCAGTGAGAAAATAAAAAATGTGCCAAGAAACTAAATATTGATGTTTTATGAAGTACTTTTATTATTTTGAACTCCACCTTTCCAAAGTTGTTTAGTTCCTTCGGGTCTCAGTTAAGCTCTCCTTAGAACCCTTGGCCTCTTGTTTAATAAAGCACACACATTTCAACAGTCATAAAACACCATCAATAAAACATTTGACATGAGTAGCATAGAAAAAGGACAACAGCATTTTTCTTCTAATTTTGTCTTCGACTTATTGATAGCTCAGTATCTTACAGTACATACACCGTGTACTGAAACAAACGCTACTCGCCGCTGTGTTCATCTCACTGTGTTCGCTTACCAATATGAACCTCGTGAATAGTGTTCAGATCAAACGTCGAATGGGCCGTTTGCCATAATGCGGACACCGCGAATCACCGCTAATCACCGCGGACCCATAATATTTACCGCGGTGTTCATCGTGTTCGCTAACAACGAAATAGTTGAACATAAACGTATTGTATTGATCCCTTTCATTTAAAAGTGTTATAATTGACAACAACAGTGCTCAAGAAGTTCATAAACACAAACGTCCCCCATTTTTCTTAAGTATCAAATGAATTACGGCATATGTTTCTATTTAAAGCCACACACCTTGAAATGGAATTAAATTTACGAATAAATAAAAAAAACATATTTTATCTACAGTGTATGCCAATTAGAATAAATTTGTTGAAATGGACGTATACGTCTAGAAATTCTACTTTCGGTTTTAAAAGCGGTACCGTTTTAAAAATAATAAATTACTTGATAACAAGGCTATAGATTTAATTTTATCTATGCCATTTAGAATATATCTGGTGGTTACAAGAAAGAAATCCGTCTTTTTTTGCGCTTTATAATCGCGTGTGTTGAAATAGACTTATACATATGGAAATCCTACTTTCAGTTTTAAAATAAAAAAAAAATTAATTGCTAACTAGGCTATAGATTTAACTGTGTCTATGCCAATTAGAATATATCCAGGGTTCTCAATTACTTTTGAGCAAACAGGCCAAAATGTGAAACCATCAGGCCTTCTATGGGGGGGCATGCTCCCCCGAATTTTTTTAAAATTGAGCACTTGATTTTCTGCATTTTGGGCCATTTTATGGCTATTTTAATGATCAACCAGGCACTTGAATTTGAGCATTTAGTGTGTATTTTATGAATTTTAGCTTTTTGAACTAACAAAAGATAAATGAAAAAAAGCTCTTTATTACTTTTGTAAAATGTTATCATAATTCGGATAAATACGACTTTCGGATACGTAATTGCACTCGATTTTTAGGGTCAATTTTTACGATTTTGACCGGGATTTTTTGCACAAAGTTCCAATAGACACATTTTATTGTAATAAGGAAATAACTTTGATTTTGGATAGGGAATGGGACCAAAATTCGGCCCTACAGGAATGGGCGGAAAAGGCCTGATCGTCCGTCTACCATGCACATTTTGCGTGACACTTCTAGTTTGAAACGTAACTGAATTAAAACAAACTTTCTTAACAACCAAAAACTTTGCATTTACACAAAAAACGCAAGCAATCAGGAAAAAAACTCACCATGTGATGAAAAGAACGTCAAAATATTTGACTGCTTTTTGACCGATTCCAATTTGCCCCTTTTAATAGTTGTTGTTGTTGTAATGCGTTAAGGGAGATAATAAAGCAACGTCTTTGCTTATTAGCAAAAAGGAGCAAAAAAGACACGAAAATTTCGAAAAGTCAATTGCCGATTTTCCGAATCTGAGCGATTTTCAACCGGCCAAAATCTGATTTCAAACGGCCGATTTGGCCGGTGGCCGGCTCTTATTGAAAACCCTGTATATCTGGTGGTTACAAGGTAGAAATCCGTCTTTTGTCCGCTTCAAACTAAAAAATAATCGCGTTTGTTGAAATGGACGTATACATATAGAAATCCTACTTCAAATTAAAAAAAAAAATAACTTGCTACCTAGGCTATAGATTTTTAATGAAACTTTAAAATTTGCACATTTTCAAATTGCATCTTTATGTATTGATTAACATGTATTTCATTTCAAGGTGTGTGGCTTTCTAGATTTGATGAAATAAGCATCTACTCGGGACAAGGGTATTCCAACATGGATGAATCACTTAATGTGATGTGAGCGCATCGTGTACAGTTCATTTTCTGTTACAAATTGTAGCCACAAATAAATAGCAGACAACATTGAAAAAGCTTCGTACTTCTAGTGAATTTCCATTTAAGTATCGGGGTATATCGCAACTGATTTGGAATTGACATTTCCTCTGAATAAAATAAAAGGCAAACATGCTGTGCCATTATCATCTTTTAGTTCATTCGATATTGTTCTGTATCTGATTGCACACAAAGTGCCGTGTACAGTTCATATTCTTTTACAAGGACCAATGAACAGCGTCATCTATATTTAGATTTCATTCAACATGTATAAGTCATTTTCTGGAAATCGGGAGAAAGTTAAAGCGATTTTTCGATAATAAACCAACATTTGTATGCCCCTGAAGGGTGGCATAGAGTTGTTTAACTGTCCGTCAGTTCATCCGTCTATCAGTCTGTCTGTCCGTCAAAAAAAATAACATTGATCATAACTTTTGCAATATTGAATATAGCAACTTGATATTTGGCATGCATGCGTGCATCTTATGGAGCTGCACATTTTGAGTGATGACAGGTCAAGGTCAAGGTCATCTTTCAAGGTCAAATGTCTAATATATGGCTTCAAAGCGACGCAGAAGGGGGCATTGTGTTTCTGACAAACACATCGCTTGTTTTAATTAAATTTAATAAGTCATACTTATTTATATTTTGTGTTGTCTGTGTACGTTTGTTTGGGTCTCATGTGTTTTCAGCAAATCTTATGAAAATAAATATCGGTATTGTAAATGTTCAAAGCAAGTCCCGTTTCCGAGATCATATACAAGATTACTTCGATATGTTTACTAACACGTACAATCATTGTTTTGACAGACAACACATGCTTATCTAAAGTTTGTATAGGTCTTCTGTACTGACAAACATAATAATTAATAGTGCAGGTGCTTATCTAACATTAAGGGATAAGAAAAACGGGTTCTAGACACTTGAAAAGAAAGTCATCGCGGTGATCAGGGGTGTTCCCGTTAACAATAGCGTGCGATTTCGGGATTTCGTTTTCGCCGAACAGCGCGGTCAGTAGCGTGTCCGTCCCACCGCCAACCGGAGAAGTGCCCCCTCAAAGATTTTTCAATGGGCGGAGAACTGCCCCGTCACTGTTTTTTAATGGGCGAAGAACTGCCCTCCTGCTGAAAAATTGGGGCGGAGAGGTGCCCCCTTGTCAGAATTGATAACCTGGAGAAGTGACCCCTAAATAAAGAAATTTTGCGGCGAGTAAAGTCGATTACTTTCTTGCTAATATGGCCAGAAAGTGAGCGAAATTTTAAAAATAATAGACAAGTCATAAAAGGTATAAAACGGCCAAAAATATCTGCCTCGGCATGGACGTCGCCTTATTGATAATCACGTGATTTTCCCCTATGTGAACAAAGAAAATAATCCCTTTTTGCTAATACTTAATTCTGACGGCTGGGGGGAATCTGCACACAAAAAACAACAAGTAAGCAAAAAAGTAAAAGCATTATTTTACTACTAAACAATAGAAACATGCTCTTTTATTTTCTGTGCTTAGCAACAGGAGTTAACGGACTTGATTATTTTTATTCCCCCGAATGGAATGATCGGGGGTATATTGTTTTGGGCCTGTCTGTCTGTCATTGTATGTGTGTGTCTGTGTGACTGTCCCAAAACTTTAACCTTGGTTTAACCTGTTTCAATATTGAAGATAGCACCTTGATATTTGGCATGCATGTGTATCTTATAGAGCTGCACATTTTAGTGGTGAAAGGTCATGGTCATCCTTCAAGGTCAAATGTCTTTTTTTCTGAAACAGCTGCCGTGCGGCGTCAAAGCGGCGCAGTAGGGGGCATTGTGTTTCACACACACAGCTCTTGTTTCTTAATTAAGTTATACTGTATATATATATATTCTTGGAAAACCCATTTAATATTACAAATGCATGAATTATGCGACCCACTGCATAACATCTGCAAAAGACAAAAATTAAAGTAAAATACAGCATTTTTCTTCCATAATGATTGCACTTTTATGTACTGCAATTTCATGATAATGTTTGCTTTTGTTAAACAATATTTGCTTCATGTAAACGAGTTAAATGAATGTTTGAAACAGACTATGGTAAATAACTAAATAACTGCATCAATATGTAGAAGTATATTTGAAAGTGGATCTTAAACATGCTGAACATATCTGTCATAATTGTGTCATATGATCCTCATTGAGTTGTTATACCGATTTACTTTTGTTTTCAACTGTGTCATATTTTTATGATCGCCAATGTTTACTCAGTAGTAAATTAAAATCTCACTATAAAAAGTGTTGAAAACATAGTTTTTCCGGAGCTTTCCGCTTACTTCATTATATAAAACTGTATTTGGCACCCTCTGACCTAAGGAGATACCCAAACAGTTTTCATGTAAGTGGTCACGTTGACAAACATGTTGATGTCAGTATTGGGCTTATCATATACTAGGAAGATATGTTGAAAATGTGTCAATGTAAACATAAGTCCAATCATATAGCCTGCAACATGGTATTCTCGGGGTACTTAAGGAATTATCATTTGCGTGGTGTAATCACCGTATTAATAGATCGGATAAATTCTTGAATAGACATTCATATTTGACTTAACTTCATTTAACCCATTTATGCCTAGCGTCTAGAAAAAAGGCCTTGGCTAACAGCGTAGACTAAGATGAGACGCCGCATCATGCGGCGTCTCATCTGGGTCTGCGCTGTTTGCTTGAAGGAATTTCTGTAAGAAATATTACAAATATAGAAATAAATATACTAGACATCCCTAATTCTGGAAATAAATTGATCCAATTTTGAGGAATGGGAGAGTCCACTAGGCATAAATGGGTTAAAAATTACTTATTGATGACAAAAAGCCATTTATTGCAACTGTAGTCACAACAAGAACACCGCCAATGTTTGTTAATCTTATTTATTATGTTGTAGGCTTATTTGCAGGAAAAACGTTGGATAACACTAAAATTAAATCAATCATGAATAAACAAAGATCTGACATACCATCAAAAGCAATGATCAATTAAGTTTATATTATTTTAAATAATTTGATTTTTAGACACAAAAATAAATAAATATCATCGTTATTTTCATGCACTGTCCAATTTTTAATTAAAATAAATATGTATTTAAGTAGATTTGAGCTTCAAATTATGTTTTCAATACTTTTAAGACAATTAATTACTAAGAAAAAATTGATATTGGCAGCAAGCGATGTTTTCTTGCAGATTTAACAAGTAAGTCGCAAATGTTTGTTTGCGAACAAAAGTCAGGGGGAATAAACCATATACAGCGAGAATAGCCGACCAGAGAGAATACCGGAATTGAGTGTAAGTGGTAACTTAAAACATGTCTAGTCATTTTGTAAACTGATTATATGCAAACATTTGTCTTATCAAATATTTATTTTATGAACAGTTGCATTTTTTTATGTTATGTCTTAAGTTGTTTTACAAAAAGTGCTTGACCTTGAAAATGCCTTAAAGTGCTTAAATTTTGACTGAAAATTTCAGTACGATCCTGACCGACTTTGATGTTGTATGATAACATGCATTGCTCATATGATTTGATAATGTGTCTTATACTGTTACTGTCATATGAGGTTAAGTACTGATAGCTCAAATCTTTATCTGTAAACGGTACAGACCAAAGTATTATATTAGTTGATTTAAGCCACCAGCGGGAGAGGTATACTTTAATTAGTATAGATTTCTAAAGAATATTTATAATAAAGTGAGCAAGATGGCTTCGTTTTCAACTGTGGGTAAAGGCTCTCATTCGTTTACAGACTTTTGTTGTTCGCCATGTCTAGAGCACAAAATTGACCAGTGGGCCGAGTTTTACTGTGATAACTGTCTAAAATTTTATTGTGAAAAATGCATAAACCTGCATGGTCAGTTGTTTGGAAAACATGTGACATATGGAAGGGGAGAGACAAGTAAGTGGCCAGTGTCCAAGGAAGTGGAGGATTTCATTCAGAAATGTGACCTTCATGAAGACAAACGGCTAGAGATGTTTTGTTATGACCACAATCAGCTGTGCTGCACTAATTGTGCTTTTGACAATCACAGGTAATTAAGACATGCATTTGCTTTCAAATATATTTGTTTTCATAAATAGACCTTTCAATCTATCATTATTCCGATCAATATTGGAAAAAAAATTTAGTTTGATTAATTTGAATAAAATTACAATAGTGCCTAGTATTAATTATATGTTAATGTAAATTAGAAATTGTTGTTTAACCCTTTCCCACTAAGAAGCAAAATGAAAATGGATATTTGCAAACAGCATAAAACAAGAACAGTCTGCGAGTAACTCGCTGTCTGTTCAGGTTTTATGCTGTTTGCTGCTCATCAATATCTAAGCCTTTAAAACTTAAATCTAGTAAAAAGGTCTTTAATTAAATGTAACTTTCTAAGGGACTACAAATGCGTGAAAAAACGTATTTAAGTGGTATAGGGTTAAGTATAAAAAAGAATAAATTCCATAGCTACGACTATTTTACCTGAAAATAGCATTTTAAAAATAGTAAAAACATAATAAATCATAGTTTGGACATTTACACCACATACACATATTTATGTTTTGTTTTTCTTTCAGACAATGTGCTAAAGTAGCGCTTATAACTGAGTCAGTACAAGAACCTCTGCCAGACTTGCAACAACTATCAAGAAATATTCAAACTGTTCTTGAAGATCTGGAGAAACTTCAGAATTATTGGGACACAAATATGCAGTCTTTGCAGGTTTCGTACAACAAACAATTAAATGAAATACGGGACACACGCCAGAAAATAAATACAATTTTAGACAAGATTGAACAGAATACCATAAAAGAGCTAGAAGATAAGATGGCAAGTCTGAATGTTTCTGTCCAGACTAATGTTGACAATTGCAGTAAGCTTCAAAATGAACTAAAACGACTCAGTAACACAATTCATGACATTGTTGATAAGGGAAAAGCAGAACTCTTGTTTATTGCAAGTAAGAAATGTCTGAAAAAAATTAAGCTGTCTGAAACTTATCTGACAGACAACTTAGTTCAGGTAGAAAGTTCACTGACATTCCAAGCTGACAGTTATTTTCAGTGCCATTTGTCTCAATTGTCATGTCTCGGCAGGATTGTGGTATGTACTCGGGCTGTGTCTCTGCCTGGTGACCCAGACAAGGTATTCACTGTGCAAGGAAAGTCAAAGTATAATGTGAGCATGCCATACTCAGAAGATATTTTTGATATAAGAGCTATCTGTGTTCTCTCATTTGATCAGATCCTCATCGCAGATTATGATGATAAAAGAGTAAAGCTACTAGATCATCAATACCAGGTGGTTGGACATTGTGATTTAAATGCTTATCCACATGACATGTGTTGTATCACCTCAAGTGAAGTAGCTGTTGCTGTAAATAAGATTAAGACATATGAGGTCCAGTTTGTCTCTGTGAATGACGGGCGGCTGGTTAAGGGCCGGAAGTTACACTTTCAACACAGATGTAGAGGTATTGCGTATAATCTGCAAGACCTGTATCTCACTTCTGGTACTGCACTTTACAAGTATTCAATGAGTGGAGAACTGCTTAGTAAGCTGTTGGAGAATACATCAGCTAAATACACAGGTAATATAATGGTGGATATATATGGGTATATTTTGAAATAATTATAAGAAATTTTCATATTTGATAATGCTGTTTACATAATCGCTTAAAGGTCAAAGTGTTTATTTACGTTTGCAATTGCAGATAGTTATGTTTTCAAATAATAGACATTATACTTCCACCATAAGTAAATGAAACCTACTCAACAATAATGTCCTTCCTTTGACAAGTGTTGTCTTGACTTATTTTCTACTGTTTAGGAGTTTGTATTGGTTTTAGAGATCTTAAATAACTCCATAACAGTATTTATGTCAGCAAGCACTGATTATGTCAGTGAGTACATTAACTGACTTAGAAAATGTTATTGATGTGTACGTATTTGGGTTTAAGCATAAAATAAGCTTTAAATCATAAATGTTTCACTGTAAGGAAAATCATACTCTTTTAATTAAAATAACTAGCTGTTGTGAATAAAATGTAAACATGTCTTAATTAACATAATGATCCTGTAAAAAAGTCTACATTGATTCTACTCTCTCTCTTACAGTAAATAAGTGTGCAGTGAGTCCGTCAGGTGACAAGATATTAGTCACCAACTATTCCCACGGCAAGGTTCTCAGCCTGGACAGAGATGGCGTAGTTCTCCACACCTTTACCGACCCAGACCTGGAATACCCAGCAGGTATACATATGACTGCTTTGGGACAAGTGCTGGTCTGTGGAGGGTCATCCAAGACTGTCCTACAGCTTGACGGTGAAGGCAAGAAGAAGCTGGCAACTCTTGCTACCTGGAGGGATATAATTAATGACACACAGTCAGTCTCCTACAACAGGAGCACAGCATCCATCATTGTGGGTCAAAAAATGCATACAAACATTCTTGTGATTAAAGTAAAATAGTTTTGTTTCACAAGATTCAGTACAAATATTTAAGAAACATGTACTTTTCACAAGAAGCTTGCCAACACCAACCTCAGATTTGGTGTTATGTTTCATCTCATGATTCACGTGGGTGATTTATTCTTGCGAAGTAATTTCAGATCATTATAAGTGTCTTGTTCTGAGAAAATTGGGCTTAATGCATGTGCGTAAAGTGTCGTCCCAGATTAGCCTGTGCAGTCCGCACAGGCTAATCAGGGACGACACTTTCCGCTTTTATGGTATTTTAAGGAAGTCCCTCCATACCGAAAATCAAGTTTAGGCGGAAAGGGTCGTCCCTGATTAGCCTGTGCGGATTGCACAGGCTAATCTGGGACGACACTTTAAGCACATGCATCAGAACACGACACATTAGGTTTTATTGCTGTATTCTCTCTGAATGATTTAATATGTAGCCACAAAATATGAAAGCATACTATCATTTGTGTCTCAGAATCAATTGCATTGCTCTCATGAATATTTTTCGTTTGAATTGTATATATCTGCGTATTGTTGTTAACTTAATCTATATCTTGGAAATGGCGATTATATGTATATACATGCTTTACTTGTTATCATTTGTGATTCTCTACAATTATTTTGTGTGATTATTATGTATAGTAAAATGAACTCTAGTGTGCAATTAAGGAGAGTTATTACTTTTTCTTTTTATTTATTAACTATAATGATGTGTTCTGTTTTAAGAAATATTGAATTTCCTATAGTAACAATTAATATTTTGTACAGATTTCTTCCATCAACGGTTGTAGACTTTATTTTTGTTTATGACTATTATACATGTATTTAAGTATTTTAATTATGTTATTTTTCCTTTACTTTTCCCAATGTTTTTGCGAAATAAAGTACTATTCATGATCACATTAACCTTGTTATTTTCTACGGGTGGCGTTGATGGAAAAACAAAATCAGAAATTAAATTTTCACATGTACATTCAGTTCAATATTGCATTGCGTTAACTACTTTGTGCATAAGAGACATTCTTTTTTGTCGTGAAGTACCAAATGTACAATATCGTTTTAAGACCTGTATATGCATTTACTATTGTGTTATGTTTAATGAACTGTAGACCCATTCCATTTGTGCATATAAATCCTTTGCATGCTAGGAAATTTGTCGTCTGCTAAAATGTCGTCTGCTGAATTTCTAAAATTAGCATTTTCTTCGATTTTTTTCAAAGAATACTATCAGAATAGCAAACAGTTTGGATCCTGATGAGACGCCACGTTCTGTGGCGTCTCATCTGGATCCAAACTGTTTGCAAAGGCCTTCAAAATCCGGTTTCAGCGCTGAAAGGGTTATTTGGCGTGCATGTGTATCTCATGGAGCTGTACATTTTGAGTGGTGAAAGGTCAAGGTCATCCTTCAAGGTCAAATATGTGGCTTCAATTCGGCACAGTTGGTGGCATTGTGTTTCTGACAAACACATCTCTTGTTTTAATCCTGTGATACCATCTTTCTAATAACCTGGTGCAGGCTTCTGTGCATAAATAAAGTAAATCCTGATTATTGAATTCCTTTCAAGGAGAACGTCTGATTGTTGTTTATAGACAGATAAATAATTCTATATATAAACTATTGTTTCTCTAGATAAAGAAAATTCACATTTGTGTTTGATCAATATTAGTGAGCCTTGTTCTGGGAAAAGAGGGTTTAATTCACTGCATAAAGTTTCATCCCAGATTAGCATGTGCAGTCTTTAACTGGAACTTTGTCAAGAAGAGTAATTCTTTAAACAAAAAAAAAATACAAGTTTAAATTGTTATCCCTGATTAACCGTTGCAGACTGCACAGCTAATCTGGAACGACACTACTCCCATGCATTAAACCCCCTTTTCACAGAACGTGGTTCATATTATTCTAAAATTCAACTTCCAGGGTATACAAATGCTGTATCTGCCAGGACATGTTTTCTGACCTCTAAAATTTCCGGTGTCATCTGAGAATACACGACAAGATTGCCACCTACACATGTGACATGTGTCCCTTTATGGTAAGGCTATTTAAACACTAAATATGTTCAAAAGGTGTGGATAGACTTTTTAGGCTTTGAATGGATAAAAAATATTAGAGTAATGTTAAATCAATAATGTTAATTTAGTTGTACTTTTTATGCCCCCCTTCGAAGAAGAAAGGGGTATATTGCTTTGCTGGTTGTCTGTCAGTAGACCAGCTCGTTTCTGATCAATAACTCGTCAACGAATTGACCTGTTGGCTTGATACTTCACATGTGTATTGGCCTTGAACAGTAGATGACCCCTATCGAAATTGGCGTCACTGGGTCAAAAGGTCAGGGTCACTATCACATTAAGTGTGGAAACCATTACAGATCAATAACTAATCAACTAACTGACTGATTGGCTTGATACTTCACATGTGCATTGGGCTTGAACAGCAGATGATCTCTATTGAAATTGGGGTCACTAGGTCAACGATCAAGGTCACTGTCTCAATAAGTGTGAAAATCGTTTCAAATCAATAATTCGTAAACCAATTGACTGATTGGCTTGATACTTCACATGTGCATTGGCCTTGGACAGTAGATGACCCCATATCGAAATATGGGTCACTAGGTCAAATGTCAAATTCACCGTTACAATAAGTGTGAAAATCATTTCCAATCAATAACTGATCAACTTATTGACCGATTGGCTTGATACGTGCATTGGCATTGGACAGTATATGACCCCTATTGATATTGGGGTCCCTAGGTCAAAGGTCAAGGTCACTGTCACAAATTCACCGTTACAATAAGTGTGAAAATATTTTCCAAAAAATTATAAATAACTTATTAACAAATAGACTGATTTGCTTGATACTTCACATGTGAAATTTAGGTCACTAGGTCAAAGGTCAAGGTAAGTGTCACAATAAATGTAAAAATCATTTCCAATCAATAACTCGCCCACAAATTGACCGATTTGCTTGATACTTTCCATATGCATTTGACTTGGAAAGTAGATGACCCCTATTAAATTGGGGTCACTAGTTCAAAGCCCTGTTTGTGGGTCATATGTCTCCGACCACAGAATTCCTGTTTAGATTTCAAATTCTCATGAACATGCACATTATTATTATTAAAGTGGGGTGAATTCTCTCTGAAGGCTTGTTCTGACAAAAATTTTTATGTCCCCCACCACTATAGTGGGGGGCATATTGTTGTTGTCCTGTCTGTTGGTTGGTTTGTTTTTTTATGTGTATGTTTGTTTGCTCCAACTGTAACATTTACCATAACTTTTGCATTATTGAAGATAGCAACTTAATATTTGGCATGCATGTGAATCTCATGGAGCTGCACATTTTGAGTGGTGAAAGGTCAAGGTCATCCTTCAAGGTCAAAGGTAAAAAATAAAATAATTAAAAAATCAAAGCGGCGCAGAAGGGAACATAGTGTTTCTGACAAACACATTTTTTTTTTTTTTTTTAAATATTTCATCAATATTATTATATCATAGTTACTAGATAAATATAAGCATAATAAGTGGGTATATGTTGTTGTTTTAGTATGTGGCTATATTAAGGTGAAATGTTATTGATATTCCCTTGTAAACTCACAATCGGAAATATGCATGTGCTTAAGTGTTGTCTCAGATTAGCCTGTGCAGTCTACACTGACTAATCAGGGACAATACTTGCCGCTTTATTGGAATTTTACGTTTAAAGGAAGTCTTTTCTTGGCAAAAACTGAGTTATATCGAAAAGTAAAGTGTTGACTCGGACAAGCCTGCGCACAAAGTCTGCACAGGCTTATCAGGGATGCCACTTTTTGCTGTTATGGAGGTTTTTGTTGTAAGGAAGGCTTTTCTAAATGAAAATCCAATCTAGGCATAAAGTGTTGTCCCTGTGTGATAAGTCTGCGCAGACTGCAGAGGCTAGTCTGGGACAACACAACACACATGGCTCAAGCCCAGTGTTATCAAAAGGGAAGCTAAAATATATCTGCGTTTGTGCAGGTGTTTGGAGAGAGGAAGCAGTATATCAGCCACCTAGAGGACCATGAGCTTGCCAAGGACTCGTACATACCTGGACATACCCTACGTCTCCCATGCTTTGTATGCAAGAAGGATTTCCCTGACAGGTATTGGTAGTAGGAATTCTTTAAACTAAACCCTTTCCCACTAAGGAGCAAAGTGAAAACATCTAAATGCAACCAGCATAAACCAGAACAGCCTGCAAGTAGCCTGTTCAGGTTTTATGCTGTTTGCTGCTGAACAGTATCTTAGGGTTAAACAAAAACTTTAAAATGTGAATCTATTACCAAAGGTTTTTATTGATGCCCCTCTTTGAAGAAGAGGGGGTATATTGTATTGGTGGATGTCGGTTGTTCGGTAGACCAGTTCGTTTCCGATCAATAACTCTTCAACAAATTGGCCAATTGGCTTGATACTTAAAATGTGCATTGGCCTTGGACAGAAGATGACACCTAGTTATAACACTTTAATATTCTCAACCCATTTACTATAACGATGATTTAACAGAATTGCTTAATTCTATGTCAACTAAAAACTTTTTTAAGTGGTTAAGTCACACACTAATATGATAAAAGTATCTCTTATGGTCAGCTTTGTTGCATACAATCCTGTTGTGTGTGTTGTTTTTTTTTTTTTGGGGGGGGGGGGGTGCGACATTTGTCTCCGACTGCGGAACTCTTGTTTAATTATTAATTAACGGGGCTAAATACATGTGCTTTAAGTGTCATCCCAGATTAGCCTGTGCAGTTCGCACAGCTTATCATGGACAACACGTTCCGCTTGTATGTGGGTTTGTTGTTTAAAGGACGTTGGTTTTAGGAGAAATACAGTTAAGGCGGAAAGTGTTGTCCCTGATAAGTCTGTGTGGGCTTCACAGCCTAATATGGGTCAGCACTTTATGCACAAACATTTTGCACCATTTTACCAAAGTGATGCTGTTTTTTTTTAAACTACTGGTTACCATTGCTTCGTTTAGATTGCTAAGCAACGAGGAGGTTCCCGGAATGGTCCTCACTGTGGAAGCTTTCTTAAGATCTCCCTCGTAGGCTTGCCAAGTACTGGTTCTACCCAGAAAACATACTCGAGAACCTCTAAATAACCCGTTGGCTGTCAATTTTAATAATGCTAAAATTAAAAGGTTTAAACTAATGTAAAGTGATGATATTATGTTCCATGAAAGATTGTTAAGTCATTCAAGCATACCATATTTGAATATCTGTTTGAATACACTTGTTTGAATGGACTACAGCATTGTAAGGCAGTTTTTACTGATCTCAAAGTGTCTTTTAGTATTTTGGTTGGCAGATTGTGCATTCCATCAGAACAATACTGCTGAAAAATTTATGTTTGTTTTGTTAACGAGTCGTGCTTTTGGAAAATGGGGCTTAATGCGAAATCAAGGAAAACTCGCGTTGGACAAAAAATAACTTTACGGTAAACAATCTTATGGTTTGGGCTCTATTCTTTATTGCAGGGTTTCACTCCGCTATGTGGGAAAGCTTTCGTTGAGTTGGCAGTGACTTTTTATTAATGATTTGTTGTTATCTCAAATATTAGACTAGTCAAGCTACGAAATCAGTGAAAATTAATGTCTCGCATTAAAGATGATTTTTCAGTCAATTTTATGGTTTTGGCCTATGACAAAGAAGAGCCAGAACCATAAATTGTTGTGTATAACTATTTTATTGTGCACAATTATTGAAGCATTATGGATGCTGCGTCTGACTATGCCTCTGTAATTAATACACATTAATTACAGTGTATACTTGTTTTGTACAATACAATTTACCTTCCTATGCCGCAGGGCTTCGCTGCGCAAACACCAGAACTACTACCACTCAGAGAAGTGCTTCACGTGCGCGCTGTGCGGAAAAGCCTTCGTCGAGTGGGCAAAGTTACAGCGCCATCAAATAACGCATACAGGCAAGAAAGAGTTCCAGTGTACGTATTGTGATAAATCATTCGGGCTGAAGCACAATCTCCTTGCGCATATGTACATTCACACAAAGTACAAGCCTTGGGAATGCAGTATCTGTAGGCGGAAGTTTGGACATAAAGTTTGCCTAAACCGGCATTTGAAAGTGCACGAGGGGTTCTCGGTGGAATATTTGTAAACTGGTTGAGGCAAAAGCGAGTTACATTGATTACTTAATACAGTGAAAATAATTCATAAATGTCATTGGGATATGATCCTTTTAAACGGACCCTGTTTACATAAAGAAAACTGTCAATAGAAGTTAAGTGATTTTGGATTTAAGATTTACGCCTAGACTGGGTTTTTGATAAGAAGGGACTTCCTTTAAACAAATAATACCATTAAAGCCGAGTTTTGTCCCTAGTTAGCCTGTGCAGACTGCAGAGACTACCCTTGGAAAACACTGACGCAAATGCATGAAGCCCCATTTGCCCAGAATTCATGATTACTTAACCCAAAGTCTGATTTTTTCCATTGTAATTTTTCTTGATGAAACAGGTTCTGTTCAGATGGGCATTGTCCAAAAGCCTTTAACTTTATAAACAATTGATATCACAAATTGCAGATTTTGTTTCTTAGTGTTGAATACGACTGAAAGATTGTAATGTTATGAAAAAATTTTCCCATTTGAGATGATATATTATAGAATATACTTTTCTCGATTGATAATTTTTCCCAAATCCTCAAATGCATAAAAATACAGACCTAATCTGTAATTGTCAATCTTGAATGACTTATTTGCCAATTTATAATAATTAACATCATTTAAATATCAAATAGTACAATTTTTCATTCATAACTGCCTTTTTGAAATTTCTCAAATACTAAGATATTGCATGCAATATTCCTCATTGATTGGTAGGGGACTTGTTTCCCATGGAGTAAATTAAATCTAAATTTAAAGTTAGCCAGATATTTGTTGTAGGCTTTAAAGCCCATAAACACTCAAAATCAACGAATATTTCGTACAATTTTTTGAAAAATAAAGTTGACGCATAACAAATCAATGTTTCTTATAGCAATAGCCAGAATTTCAACGCCAGATGTGGTCTTATTTTTGTGTGTCACAATATACCGTATTCCATGTGAATTTCTGACTACGAAATATTTTGCGAAATCTTTGTTGTTTTTAAGTATTAATGTTACTTCAAACCATGCAATTGTTCTTGGGCCTAGCTAAGGATATTTTATCATGACAGTTTCACCTCACTTAAATCTGAATTGATGACGACATGAAAAGAAAGTTTGAAATTGTGTTTATATAATGTAAAAAATCATGTTTATATTATTAACATCAAACAAATTAGGAATTGAAAACAGTTTGGGAAATACATGTATTTGGGAAATGGCTGATTTGAAGCCATTATAATGTTGTTTGTTGTTATGTTAAAAGACTGTTGACAGAACTGCTCAAACAAATGTATGTGTTTTCTGTTCTGTAGTAATTATTATTTATGTTATATTCCTCTCCTGATGTTTCTGAAGTTTGATTTGACGTAACTTTTTCAGAGCTTTATTTCAAATATAATTTAAGATTTTATCATTGGTGTATAGATTTCAAAGTGCAATCTACACGAACTACATGTATAACCCTACACTTGCTTGTTATTGCCCTTTATTGTTTTTGTTTGATGTAACTTTTCAGGGCTATATCTCAGATACTATACACAATTGCAGCATGAAAATTCATGGGTGTATAGATATCAATGAGGAGAAGGGCTATGTACAAGAACTATAGCCATAAACTTTCTTGAAAATTATCAACTTGTGTTGTCTTTGTATAATGTAACTTGAGTTTTTCTGGATATAAAATTATTTTTAAGTTAAGACCAAGATTGAGATTGAGGGTTTGTTTTAACAAATTTCTTTGCAAAATCTAAGTTCTACTAACTATCTTACCTGGTGTTGTGGGTGATTGACATTTAATATCAAGGGTTTAATAGTATTACTTCCAGAAAACCAAACTGTTTGTCCTACCAGCAATAACTTAATGGATCCGAAAATAAGCTGCAGAAATTCAAGTCCCTTTAATCTTGTTTATCTGGAAAACTGGAACCTTTAGACATAAAATTGATGCATTAAAGCTTTTAGAGCAGGTGTTATATGATACCTCCGGACATTCAAGTACTTCTTAAGATTTTACCAAGTGGCTTTTAAATACCGGCCCTCAATTTTGTACTTAAATTCTTGGCTTCAGCGTAAAATAAATTTTAAATCCAGAAATACATAGGTCAATTATGTCCCATATTATATTTCATAACATTAAATATTAAGAAATAAAATAGCAATACACACTTGTTGTTTGTTATAACTTGTTAGACATTTACTAACTAGGGGGAGAAAAGCATGTTTTGTTAGAATGTATTAATTATTTATATATAGAAATATATGAGAAAGAAATTCTTCAAACAGTGTAACAAATGAGTATCTTATACCCTAGCGCTTTCGACTATAGGTCTTCTTAAGGGGTGTATACAGATATGAGTTAACGATTCTCCAGTTCGAATGCACAGTAGAACCATTGTCTTGTTAAAACGTGCAGCCACAGGAAACACTTTTACGCTCATTAAAGCCATGTGCTTAAGACTGGTGCCCGCGGTGTTTATGATATCGATGAAATTGTAAAAATTGAGGTTAACTTTTTGAAATTCAGTTTTGTTTTTATAGTTATGGGTCGTTTTATTTGTTATATTTACTTATTTACGCAAATTAAAATTGTGTTCTAGACTGACGCCCGTGATATTCATTTGTCAATGTAATAATAACATATTAAAATTTGCAGTGAACGTTTTGCATTCAGTATTGTGTCATATGTATTTTTCGTTATGTGATTATTTACTTACACCTATTAAAATTGTGTTATAAAATGGCGCTTAAAATGTTTATTATATCGATTTAACGTTAAAATGATTAAAATGGAAGTTAGAATTTTGCGTTAAGTTGTTTTTAATTTTTTATATGTCGTTTTTATTTATTCCATGGGGCTGAAGAGTATTGAGTCGCCTTATCCAGTTAAAGATTCCATTTATGTGTCATTTTTATTAATTCAATATGGAGCAAGGGTGTTCAGTCGCCGTATCCAATATGTCTACCGCGACTTGCGCTCCTCGTCGGACCATTGCGTATTTGCTTCTATACAATACAAAATGATATTGTCAAACGAGTGGCCAGATTCCATGAAGTGAATATTCAACATGCTAATGCAGTTTGTCATCAATTTTCTTTCAGATTGATCTATTATTTTTTGCTTTATTATTATGACTACGATGTTAGGTATATGAATATGTAGACTTTATATATGCACTATCTTCATTTTCAGATCTGTAGTTTAAGAAGTTACATGTTTAAACATTTTGTAGAAATGGAGCATACACCATTTTTACACTTCACAATTGTACAAAACAGATATTAACATGTTGCATTAAGAAAATTATCTGTTAAACAAATGAGCTGAATATTCAACACGTGCAACATATCTGGTGATGAATAATGTTGGCGGTCTTTCCATTCCATATATGAATACCATGACGTTTACAAATTCAGACAACTTAATTGTTTTTGTAGCACAGTTGCTCAATGATGGCAAACCTTCCGCAATTCCGCTTGGATCATTTGCTGTCTTTCTACTATGTCACTAACGGGTTGACGTTTTACACCGCATATCAAGTCGCGACGTATGAAGAATATGTTTTCAATTCAAACGTTTCTATATGTCGCTTGCTGTCACACGTTCATGTCTATGTCGATTCTAATGTCCCTTAAGTCATGTCGGTACAGGTGTTTAGTGTTCTTAGAGTTTAAGAATATGTGACATTTTTTTCAGGAACTTCAAAAAAGTATTTAAGCAAACAAACATTGAATGTGTCTACCAGGATGTCCTTAGTTAAAGGTTACATTAAAATGAAACTATTGAATACTGAAGTCGGCCTTCTTGTTCTCTCTTCTTGTCATCCATTTGTGTACCGACCAGTAGTCCCATCTAACGAAACGTGCAGCTATTCCAATTATCTTAAAGGGCTGGGGCCTGTACTTGGAGTAGCTCGGTGAAGAAATGGGACTTACACATATTGTGAAACAAACGAAGTAAAATATGCGCAAGCAATATCGCCAAGTCAATAATTTCTGCCTTTCCCCTTATTGTATTAAATCTAGTGCATTCCAGAGTATGTTTATCATTAAAATTTACAATACCACTGAAATCCTGCATTGTATGTTCTTTAGAAATGGTCACTATAGTTATGACAATCTGCGTGCATCTCGACTTGTTGTTGATAAAGAAGTCCGCTAGTATGAGTAAAATGCTAATTCGGCTGAAACGTTATATCCCGTTTTAATGCTTTCATTTTTTGTAATCAATTCTAGGGCAAATCAAATCTAGCTATTCGGAGGTGCCAATAAATGTAACACATACTTATTAACTAAAATTGCTTTTTTGCAATGGGTTTTGCATACTGTTTGGTTCAAATGCGTGTTAATTTTAACATTTCAAAACCTTTAATTTCATACTAGTATGCACAATTTGCCTCATACAAATGAATACGTATTATAATTAATATGACTGTTTATTAATTAACATTATAATATTAGACGATAATGTGTTCAATCTGTTCGCCCCATACGAGTCAAGCCTCGCCAATAAAGCTCGAAACTCGCCTTATAATATGGAAAAAACACGGCCAATACGGAAAATGTTCGGCCAATACGAGATTCAGCAAATCAAAAACGAGAAAAAACTCGGCCTTATATGAGAATCTAAAATTTCGACAATTGTTGACGCTATTTTGAAGTTGTATGCTTAGTTTTGGTGCAAAAGTTTAAACCTTTAACAATATCTTTAAAGTACTCAGCCCCTAATATTTTCAGCTCAAGGTTTCGACAATAAGAATAGTGCAGTGTAACCACAACAGTAAGGTTCAATAAATAAAAACGCTACAATCAACAATTATCAAGCGTCAGAAGCAAAACTAAATCGAAATCATGGAGGATTTATATATTACAAATGCAATTCCTGATGGCAATAAGTACGTTTCCAATCCTTATTGTCTTCCTGAGTTGTATTTAAAACAACGGTAGTGGATCCAGTGTGGCTGGAATGTTATTCAGGTAAATTTTGCATAATTTCCCGACCTGTCAAATTGTGTTCCTGAATCATGTAATGACTAGAAAGAATATTTCGTCTATACTGAAAAATATTATAAAGTTAATAAATAAAATTGTCATTTATTAGTTTAATTCTAATTGGACTTGTTATTGAGCTTCAGACAGCCGTATTGTCCTTCGGCCTGCGGCCTCAGGCCAATACGGCTGTCTACAGCTCAATAACAAAGCCAATAAGAATTCAACTAATTAATAACATTGTAATATATGCCCAATAAATTGATTTACATTTATAAAACCCCAATCCTTTATAAGAAAAATATATTTTGGGATCGCCTTTTTCGCGTATTATCATAAACTACCTATAAAAGTAACAGAAGTGATAATTGTGTGGCTCCATTTCAAAGTCTTTTCAACGTAGAAAACTATTTTAAAATAAAAATAAAAAATAAATAAAATATTTGTTGAACAAATTAATTAAGTTGCCAGCCGATGGCGGACAAAATATATAATCTGATTTCCTTTAAATATCAACATGTATTGCTGCATTGAGTGCATCAGGTAACCAAATAGATTTATAGATTGACAGGACTGTTGATAACGTGATTTGTACTCTTGTTTAACCTCTTATTGATATTTTATGAAAACTGCTTATTACAACTTGATTACAACTTGTTGGAATATTCAAAACTCCTTTATCTGAAACTTCGATTGTGTATGCGGAATGCCAAACATGTAGATGTATCATGCAAGAATGTTTGTCAAATAAACACAAAATTAAATCCCCTTTAAAAGTACTTATTAAAGTGCATATTACAGTTATGTTCATTGCACGCAATTGGCGCATGTAAAGCGATTAAAACTGATCGCATGACTTTAAGCACATGACCTTTGAAAGATGTCACGGCCATGATGTGTATACCATGCACGTTGTCTTAAAGCAATCAGAGCAGCATTGAACAAACGATCTTGTTGTAATTTAATGTTTTACGTTAGCTTGGTAAACCTTGTCATAATATGCACATGAATGAATGCTAATACTTTTCAACTAAATCGTGTGTTAAGGTACTTATAATGACCAAATAGAAAAACATGTCTGCAAACACCCGTTAACACATCAGAAAACATTGATTTAATGTTTGTATAAATTGCTAGTAATTGCTAATTGTAGTTCTTATGTGTTTTTATTTGTTGACTATCGCAAACATAATGGCTTGGGCGCTTAAGAGATTGAGCCCTTAATTTTTAACAACAAGGTTCGCACCTCAAACTTAAATTGTGCATATGAAACCTTATAACTCCTAGGAAAATCCCGATTAGTCCCAACCATTAACCTAATAAAGCTTATTTGTTTTTATTCCATGAATCACGTTTTGCAAGCATGTTCTTCGCTAGTGAAATAATTGTTTTTAGTTGCCATGAAGCTTGTAAAAACAAGACAGCAAGCGCATTTGTTAGTTATCACTTTAATAGTTAACATAATAATTATTCACTACAATAACTTCCTTAAAATTAATGTTCTGTGTTTGTATGATTTACTGTAAACAGCTTCCATTTACATTTCCGTTTATTAATGTCCGCTCTGATAAACTGAATGATAAAAAAACACGATATTAAAATAGCCTGAGAGTGGCAAATTTAATTATTAAAATAAATGTTTTAATCATTACATTAGCTTAAAGAACAATACTTTATTAAAAGTGTTTGTGTCGGTTTAACGGGTGTGTTTATGTTTGCAAATACATTTTGAGTAACACACATATTGCATTAACCTATTTATATTGATCGCATTTTACAAAAGATTTAATAACTACATTGAAAGCTGATAATAAAATCAATTAAAATTTGAGTAAGTGTAAATAAGATGCATTATTTATTTCGATCGATATAAAAATATCCATCTTGTATTGATGAACGGTATATTGATTCAAATAAACGTACCAAGTTTAAAACAGTACGCAGTGTCCAAAGACAAGTTTCAGCTCTTTAGTAGGTTATTGATATGTTTAATGGTGAAGAGGTAATTACATTTGCATCCTAAAAGCATTACGTTATTGTCAGGACACTCTGATTGGATGTGGCATTCATCTTAAGTATAAAGAACACGAACTGCATACTTTAATATCATATGCAAAGTCTGCATTGATGTAGGTCATGGGCATCTGCTCCACAAAGGCTTGATAGACACTTACTAAATATCAGCTAAGCAGATTGGGTTAGTAAAACAAATCTAATCTCGCTTGCGTAC
The DNA here is from genome assembly GCF_020536995.1 of Dreissena polymorpha. Classification (NCBI taxonomy): domain Eukaryota; kingdom Metazoa; phylum Mollusca; class Bivalvia; order Myida; family Dreissenidae; genus Dreissena; species Dreissena polymorpha. The sequence goes on from NC_068364.1 coordinate 36,434,510, forward strand.
GACTGCCGAAAAGCATGTGATTTTAATAGTCAAAATGACGAAACAAACAGATTATTCAAAGTGTTCTGTTTCCAGCAGAAGACAAATTAATTTAATTTGACGAGTCTGTGAGGAAGAGAGTTTTGTAAATCAAACATGAGGATTGAACGATCTTACGATTTCACTGTTCAACTGAAGATTTAGTTAACTTCATCAACTAAAAACACTGTTCTTGAATGAAACTGAAAGCGGTTCATATGAACTTAGACGCATATTATAAATAAGTTTAGCCTCCCCTTCAACTACTAAGACAGTGAATCTTTAGCTATACAGTCCCGCTCCAGGTCAAGGATATCATATGTATATGTAATGCATGTATTCATTATGTTTCGTACAACCTGACATGATTTGTTTCAAAATCAATGTCACTAGATAACAAATAACACGGGAAGAGTTATAAGTTTCGGCCATGCAAATTTAATTCTCAGTTTAGCGCCAACTTGGCTTTATGAACATAATAAGCAAGCAGGAAGTAACAAACAAAAAATTGAACAAAATTTGTGAACATTTTTATTTTCATTAAAGAATGCTGATATTATATATGTGAAGTTAACATTCGAAATTAACATGCGTTAATTTACATTTAATATATATATAAATTTTATATATAGATAGATATTCTGTTTGAACCTTTTTTGACAGTGGTACATTTTAAAATTAGTTATTAATGTTTACATGCAATCATATATGTAGTTTGTATCATATTGCATAGTTACTTTAATAAAGTAGTCTAACTGTAATATGGCACTGTTTAAAAAAAAATCAAACATTAACAATCTTTATCAGTGTTGTTAAGTCATTACTATATTTATATTCATACTACATTCATATTTCATGTAACACAATATAAAAATTTACATCACTCAAAACATTAGATCTCGCATTACTACATGCATATTTTAAAAGGAACTCATAAAGTGTGATACAAAACAATGTTACACATAAGTATTTAATACAACACTAGCAACTAACAATTTACAAATTTATTAATTATTGGTTTATGGACCCAAATCAACATTATAAACTTACGAGCGTTTATAACTTAAAAACAAACGTGTTCGGCTGTCAATTTCGAACTTTATAAGTTCCCACAATTAAGGCTCGGTCAATTTAATGTTTAGGTAAAACCAACTTATCTGTAGAATAAAAGCTGACAGTTGATATCCTTTCAAAATCGCATACACTATCAATCGTTGTCATTGACTAAAACTATCATTGGTACTTTTGCACATACGGTATAAATTGATAATTACAAACCTATTGAGAACTATATGACACATATTAACAAAATATATACATAGGACTTTCTAAGGAAAAGCACACTAAAGCTATAGCTTATACAGTTCCTAACCCAATCGTCCGCACTTTCAAACAATATATTTTGTTATGGGCTTGTATAAAATAGGGAAATACTTTCAAATTGCTTTAAACAACTCTGGTAACATGGGGCTTTAGGATACGCATTCTCTGTTAAATATTAAAATACCAAACATGTAGATGTATTGCTGTTCGTAAGATAAAGTTTCTTCGAGTTCACGTGTACTTCTTCTTCTGTCTAGTATGAGTATAACTATAATTTATTTCGATAAACTAGTACATAAATTAATGGTACGCAGATAAACATGAGCTATAAATAAGTATTGTTGATTGCACGCAGTTGTCGCATGTTATGCGACCTCGAACTGATAGCCGATGGCCTGACTTTAACCACATCACCATTTATGTTACGGCCTAAATGTTTAATCAATGCAAGATGTCTTAAAGCAACCAGAGCAGCATTGTATATATGATTTTATTGGCAAATGATCCAAATTTATGTATAATGCAGACCGATGGTAGATCCGACTACCTTTTCATATTATAAAAGGCAGTAATGGCCTAAAATTGTATCAGGTTTTGATTGTGACCAGCCCTACGCCGCAGTTAGCTCAACATGTTCCTCTTTCTTATTCAACCGCGAAAAAAGAACAATGTTACCATTGCAAAATACTAATTCGAATTATATTGCAATTTCTATGTTTAGTATCCAATCTACGTATACGATGATTTACATTGATATGTAGTAGTTTTGGGTTCATGACAATTTACTTTTGAAACAAGATAATAAAAGTTCCTTATTCGAATTTAATAAGGAATACAGAGCCGGTGTCCTATTCAAATTGTTACATAAACCAAAGTATAAATGTACTGCAATAAATGTTTGTGATACCAAATTTACATTTACAATAATTTTCATTTATTTATTTGATGCCTGTTCCTGGCAAATGACACCCACTCTCTGGCATGTTAAACAATGTTATATTATAAAATTATGTTTACTTGAACATTGTAACAAACACAAACATCTCTGAATATGCAATACAATATATTATTAAGTGTGCGTTGTACCTGTATTTTCAAATATTGCACGTAAATGTGCCACACTGTCCTGCATTTAACACATGTAAAGTATCAGTGGTAAAATCTAAAAATATGCCAGGTTTTTGCTTTAATTATTCTCCAGCATCAGACATTCCTAGTGGTTAGAAGTGTGCAGCTTGTCCGAAAATAGATTCCAATAATTATGTCTATCAACGCGAGTGCTCTATCATTTGAGCTAATCGGGGCCCTTGAATATCTTATCACAAATCTAGCTAAGGCTCGATACTGTTAAAATAAGACTCAACAAATAAATTTGAATATTTGAATTGATCTCAACTAGTTATAATTACCCATAAACGAACATTGTTTGAAGCATATTATATTTCCGTTATGTCATCTCCTCCTTTTTGTACATTTTTTAAGGGGGAATATGTGACTAAATTCAAGATTTTTTAATAGTGTGCTTGTCCTTCTAAACGTCATCATTGTGACTCAGAGTTTAAATTAATTTTAATTTTAATTAATCTCGGTCAGCAATTTCAATATGTTATGCTTTGTCTGATATTCGTGTTGACGAATTATGTAGTCAATACAAAAATTGAGTGCAAACTAGCTTTTAAAATATTTTTAGGGTGTTGTTCAACGTAGTCTTTCATTAATGCGACAATGTTGTTCCTTATGGAAAAAAAGAGATAAGTACATTCGCTTGTTAAAACTCGCACGCAAGTTATTGTCGGGACGTTAATGACACAAATAGTAACTTGTGTTTAAAATGACGGCCAACGGCTGATTTTTCAACTTTTAAATTTTTTGTTCATTTACCATACTTATTCTACATGGTCATTATGCGCAGGATGATCTACTGATATTCATTTAACCTCGGTATACATCATAGGCGTAAAATTAAATTGTATTTAATTGTGTTGCAGAATTCATTTTCTACACTATAAACTGTAAAATTACATAATTGAAATGCCACAAAACGGAAATTAATCTTTAAGATTGAAACTCATAACCAACAATACAACTTGCATTTGATGAATGCACACTTTTTATCGACTCGGTCAAGCAATTTATATTTGACCTTCTTCAACAGGAATTTGCAGAATGTAGACCGAATCAAAATAGTATATTATACAGTTTCAGAAAATAATGTATCAGAAACCAAAACTTTGAAAGTGGTCTGTTTCTCCGTATAAAATACAATAACACTGTAGAGAAAACTACTTCCACAGTTCTCAAGCTTGTAAGTAAAAAAAAAAAATTGTATCTGCCTCTGTTGCAAACATTGACCTAATAAAGCAGGGTCGAATAAACCAGTTGATATCCGGCAACCGTAAGTACGTATTCCTACGCGCCGATTGACATGTTCTAATATTTTACCTTTAACAAAATGTACATGCAAAGTTCCTGAAAAATGTTTGGTAAAATGGTAAAGGTGATAATTGTGTATTAAATTCAAGCAAACATATGGCAATGAAGTAATCAATTTTGCCTTTAAAGTTATTTATTCATAACCTTTAACATACGGCGTTTCTTTATATTAATAGAAAGGTTACACTCCACTTATACATACTTATTTACGGTCGTCTGCAATTGATTTTATTTTTTCTATGAACTATCATTTAATTGAACAAACTAACACTATATTTTAATGAAAAGCGTTATCCTTATTTGCAGGCGCAACTGTTAATAATCATACTTTCTCAGTTTTTATGAAATAATTCATCGTTAAGTATGACATTTTACTGTTAATCCGTTTTCACAGAGACTCGTTTCTGTCAACGACCTTGAACATGAACAAAAATTGAGTTTTTATTCTGAGGTTGCATTTTTATATATCACCATGAAGTGTAAATGTGCTATACTATTTGAATCTACAGTGAGACACACCTTTTTGCAGTTATATGCCTTCGAACATAATTGGCAAATCTGTACGAAGGTATTATTCACGGGTAAAATCATTTTGTTGCTTTTTATGAAATGAAATGACTCGATGTCATTTAGACTAAAGAAAATGTTCAAACATGTACACTCCACTTCAATAAATGTGTAAATTGTGTCAGCTGGAAAACGCGCTGACCTCATTGCACTGCGTGAGCAGGCCACTTAATCGTGTCTTGGGCAAAGGTCTATTAAAATTGTATTTATTTTCATGTAAGCATATGCGTTGATGTTGATATAAAACATTAATATCATTAAAATTGTATGCGCTTCCTACATAAACAACTATTTGCAGAATCCGCAAACGACGTGCATAAATTATTCTGTTTTCTGCATCCTAGTCTGTTAAATAACGAAAATGCCATCTAAAACAGATCTTAAATACCAAAAGTTCGCCAACGTGCTTAAATCAGTATCACGCAAAACATATTGTGTAGGGTATTGGATCGTTTAATGACGGGTCTCCTCTTGCGGAAGTGATTCAATCTTTCTACCGCGGAGGGGTAAGGAAACATGTCAAACACCATGTACAGAATAAGTCTATTTATTTATTATTGCAATATGAATATATTTTATCTCTATGTTATTGAACTTCAGCTGGTGACTTGCTTAAAATAGCCATATTATCAGCAAATAATAATACAATCAACACAATATAATCTATATTCAAACCAGCTGCATAGATTTGCCAAGTTTGTGCGGCGTCATGATTTTGTTTTTATGTATCATAACGTGACGTGAACGACGATACATCGATCACCACTGAATGTAATCGTTTAAAAGTAAAAGAGTTTTATTGGATTAAAAAATAATTGATACTTAACGGAATGTTGTCGCACAATTATAATCATTCAAGGACAAAACATGCACGTCTAGAAGTCGCAATTCTATAGCTGCCTAATGAATTACCGCAAATCGCATTTAACTCGAGATAATTAATGAATTGTTTTTATTCGAACATGATTTTCTATTGTTATTGATCGGTACATTAACAATAATATAAAACCGAGTGATGAGAAAGTAACAAAGACGGTAGCCGTGATGTAAAACAATAATAAAAAATAAAATAATAGTTGAGTCCGGTTGCTAAAAGCTCGAAATAACATCACACTAGAGGAGTGTATGTGTGTTGATGAATGCGTGCGTCCGAGCTGGTCAAGTCTGTAACTTTGTCATTCACCAATTCAATTAAAAAAAAATCATCGTGCGACGACATGTCGATGGCAACACATGTCTTCATACCAAAAAGGTCAATGTAAACGTTACGGGTCAAATCTCGAATTTGGTCATTAAACAGCTTGTTCGGTGTGTAAACGTGTCCATCATGATGAGACGGCATGCCGCGTCTCACAGACCTCTCGTGTGACCTTAAAAATCAAGGTCACGCGAGGATCGCACTCACATGTTGCCATAAAACAACGGACTTCAAGTCCAACATTGATTGTGCAATTTACAAATGAATTGCAACAAATTACCAACATGAAGAGATTGCATGTCACGCGTAGCATTCGTCACCCGTTCACAATGGTCAATGTCGCACTTAGAGATCAGAAGTCATAATATGCCATTAAACAGCAGTGTGTCACACCGGTCTTACTGACTTCAATAACGTAGTGACGTCACCATCTATGTATAGAATGATTAAACAGCTTTTGCGGACTGTATCGTTGTTTATCCAACAACAAGCACAATAAGTTTTGAATTAATTTAGTATTTAAGTTTGGCAAAATATCTGTCAAGGCTGAGTTTAAACAACAAATGCATAGTTATCTTTTGTAAGATATAAAACATTAACAAAAATTATACAATACGATTATGATAGCTTATATCCCCCGACCCCGGATGGATGTGTTTTAATAGGATCATGCCAAAAAGATTCTCGAAAGAAACTCGCTGAGTGAGAGAATCTTCCGCCAAAAAGCGGCTATTATAACACGATAGCCTAGACAGATATACAAACATGATTGCATTAGAATGGAAATATACAAGTGATTCCAAATAAAAATGAATATATGGCGTTTGACAAAGTTTCAAGTAAATGATAATAACCCATGCTGGACAGGTGGGTATCGTCAGATTAAAAACAATATTGGGTCTTCAATGATGGTGGTGTATCTAACGTAACACCCTCCATTCTTAATAAAAAATGTTGAGAGACCAAAAATCGAGTAAAGAGCGTTTAGATTCATCCAGGTGATTTAAACGCTTACCAACTCTATAATCCCATGTGATTTTAACCCCTCAATTTTGGAGACCAAGATCTGTGCCCCCCCCCCCCTGCCCTTTCTTCTGCCCTCGTGAATGCACACCTGACGAAGGATGAACCGACAATCCAAATTTCCCTACAAGAACTCCGATACATGAAAATGATGTCATGATGTGATTTATCCCATAAAATACATGTATGAAAAATTCATTCATTTATATACGAAGCTTCCAAACAAGCGTTAAAGGTATAGTCATGTAGTATTTTGGTTTTAATATAACCATACATTACTTATGGTCTAATATAGCCATATATCTTCTTTAGGTTCTGAAATAATCATATCATAAATCTGCTCTTAGTTGGAACGCTTTATATAATATGTTGACATTCTCATTCTTAACACCATTATTCTGCACTTCCTTATATAGTGCAAGCCAAACAAAATATTTATAGGGTTCTTCCGGGATTTAGACCCAGTTCTGGTAAAGACCGGTCACCGGTTTCCCTGCCAAAAACCATAAACATGGATTTATTTAAAATCAAAGGTGATCACCTTGATCAAAAGTGGTCGCCAAAGGTGATCACCAAACAATGAACAATCTTTATCATTTTGAAAAACTAGACATGCTTTGAGCTCGAGCGCTTTATACAATAAATTCAACATTACCCTTATGGACATTATTCCTTATTGTTCTCATTTTATTGTGCAAATGAAACATATCTTTATTTGGTTCTACCGGGATTAAGTCCCAGTTCCGGTAGGACCCGGCACCGGTTTCTCTACCAAGAACCATAAATATGGATTTATTTAAAGCCAAAGGTGATCGCCGTGCTTTTAAACATAAGCCATTTGGCAGATCGGTATCTTTATAATTTTGAAAAACTAAACATGCTCTGAGCTCGAGCGCTTTATACAATAAATTCAACATTATCCTTATCGACATTATTCCTTATTATTCTCATTATATTGTGTAAATGAAACATTACCTTTATAAGGTTCTTCGGGGATTAAGTCCCAGTTCCGGTAGGACCCGGCACGGGTTTCTCTACCAAGAGCCATAAGTATGGATTTATTTAAAGCCAAATGTGATCGCCGTGCGTTTAACCATAAGCCATTCGGCAGATCGGTATCTTTATAATTTTGAAAAACTAGACATGCTCTGAGCTCGAGCGCTTTATACAATTAATTCAACATTATCCTTATCGCCATTATTCCTTTTTATTCTCATTATATTGTGTAAATAAAATATTATCTTTATAAGGTTCTTCCGGGATTAAGTCCCAGTTCCGGTAGAGACCCTTCATCGGTTTTTCTAACCATAGTAAATATGAATTTATTACAAGCCAACAATGATCGTCGTACTTAACCAGATCGTTATCTTTATATTTTTGAAAAGCCCAATGTGCTTTTAGTTGGAATACAACATCAGATTTTGTATCAGCATTTATGGTACAGAAAAGATAAAAAGAAATTAAAAAAAAATACAATTGGACTAGATCTGCATTAATTTTCTTTACATGAGAAATGGCCTATAGAAATAACAATTGTTAGAAAACAAGATATGTGTAAGCCTTTACTTTTTAGCTTGTTTAAACTTGACTGACGATTTAAAAAAACATTCCAAACAAAAAGCATGATCTGCAAGTGCCGCTTCCAGATCATAACATTATCGCAATAAAATTATAAGAAAACGGCCCGAAATTAAGTAGATAAAACCCAACGGCTGTCTTAAATAATTGAGTATGAAGTAAAAGCGCCCTAATTGTGATGCACATTTTTAATCACGCTTAATTCTGGGTGCCATAAATCCGTAGCGGATGCCCCTTTCTTACATGGAATTGAAGCACCACCGATTCAAAAATAATGAGATTTGAACCTCCAAACGTCAAGACCCGCAGTGTCAGTACCGAAAGCGCACTGTAAAATGTTTATTACGGAAATAATTCGTTGACCAGTTACATTTTTTAATTAAAGAATAACCAGAAACTTGTATATTAATGCATTTTCATGGACGATATCGTACAAAATCGATCATAAGCGCGCTTTATAATGGCAATTAACGCTGTCGGCCACTAAAACAAAATGCCACAATTCTGACGGGAATAAATTGCGTGACAATTAAACACATTAATAAAGCAAAGAACAAACAAGGGTAAGTTGCAATAATTGGTACCATTCTTATGGTTTACTCGAAAAATATTAAATTGGGATCGTGGGTGTGGCGGGGACGTTTAGCGTAAACGTAAATGACACGTTTATTAAAAACGTGTAAAGGCATCGAATTAGTCTTTGGTCTGATTATTTAATGTTTAGTTAACCAACCTACAATAATGATTGCTCGTGTAAACAAATGTATATAAAAATAAATTATATCAAAAATATAACGTTTGTTGAAATTATGATCAGTTTACGTCGTATTTGCTCAATCAGACGTTTATATTATGAATCATTTTGTCTGTGTAATTTACATTATCTACGATGTCACCACAACCGTTTAAGCGAGTTTTAATTAAGAGCGCATTATTAAACAAATGTAATTACAAACTAATACTTGTTAAGTCATTAAATTCATTGCATGTAGTTAGAATACTTGTTGAAATCCGTAATGGATAATATGATGATACATTATTTGTATTTCATTTCTTTTTTTTTTTATTATTTTTTTAATTTGCATGTCTATGTGTTTCATGTGAAGAAAAGTGTTTCCTGTCGCCTATGCACCACACCAACCCGACTTCATAGCAGTACATCGAATAGCTAACTTTGTTGCAGTCTTTCAGTTACCAATTAATCAAGCGGTATCAGAAATTATTTAACCGGTTAATTGTTTTAAAACATGTTGCATCCCTAAAATAAGTGATTGTTTAGTAATGAAAAGAGTATTGCTGTTATGAAATTAATAAATTAATTAAATGTGAGTTATTTTGTTTGCTGTGATTTTTGTGCGCAATAATAAAAAGTGAACCTTTAACATGCATTGAATAAGATAGTAAACGCCTTATAAACCTAGCCTGAGCACACACTGTCTCAAGTACAAGTAAAATTGACACATCCAGTGTGTAACGCACTAAAGAAATTATATTCTACCGTCCAAAATTAATTAGCGTCGTCTTTTAATAATGAAGATCTATATCTAAAGAGCAGATTACGGAAAACTTGATATGAGAAAACCGAAGAATAAGAAGCATACGATAATTACACACTTACATTGTTGTTTCCAATAATGACTGACCATGTTTGTAACAGTGAAATCGTGATCGTTACTTAATACCAGTGGTTGCGCCGGGACAGGTGCCACTGCCGCGTGGTCCGCGCTGGTGCCCGACTACCGACATCCGGCGTCGCCATGGCACGTAAAGCCTCCGCCGTCTTCCTGTCTACGTTTCCTCGAGTGTGGTGGCATGACCACAGGTACTTGAACGTTAGTGTCTTCCATTAGTTCCGCCGGGGCAGGTGCCACTACCGCATGATCCTTGCTTGTACCCGATTGTGGACCGACGTCCGGCGTGTTCATGGCCCGCAAAGCCTTTGCAACTTCCAATCTACGTTTTCTCAGGCGTGGTGGCATGGCAATATGAAATTAATAAGCCGATACATTTCAAGCACTGAAACCAAGATAACAGCTCAATGAATAAATATAGTGATGAAGTCATCAACTTCACTGCTTTAATTACGTCCGCAAATGATAAGAGCACAAAGAAAGTTTATTTATGTGTGAATTTTTAAAACATGTATTAAACCATAAAAATAAAAATGTTAATAAAAACGGAAAGCTAACAATGATAAAAACAACGAGTTTAATGGAATGCAAAACTAAAGTAAACGTAGAATTTAAGCTTGCTAATAACAATGAAATAGTCTTGTTAATAAAAAGGGAAAGTGAACAATATTATAGACCATAATTTTATATTAAATATTGAATTGAAACTCATGTTAACAATTTAACAACATGTAAGACAAAATTATTCACTAAAATACATGTTCGCTAAGTTGCCACAAAATTGTCGCTGTAAACGTGGAATTTAAGCTTTGCTTAATAATACAAAGGTTAACTAAACAAACCACTAAACAAGATAAACAGAACACCAGAGATACAAGAACAGCTAACACAATGTAAGCCGCTTTCAAAATGTCACAAAACTGTACCAACCACAAATAGTTGAAATAGACTGTAGCTGTTTATTTTTAGATTTAAATTTCGATAAACATACAGACACGTGATCGATCTATGTTATATCTAATCTTATATTTATTCTTATATCAAAAATCAAAAATATAATGATATTTCCCCGAAATTATATGTTCTAAATGTTTATATAATAAATAACAGAACGAAAAACATTTTGAAATTTTACATAAACATCGAAATGCATTTAAAATAATACTCCAAAAACAATTAAGAGGTTCTCATTTGAAAAGAGCTAAATAAAATTTACACAACCATTTTATATACTAAAATGTACAATCATGCGACAAAAAAAAATCTAAATAAAAAATGAAATTGCAACTTACTCAGGAGTGAGACAACAGGGTAAAAGAACGCACGTGGAATTAGAGCCTACTATATACTATGGTTCAGCGCCCGTACGCGGGGGAATAATTTTCATGAAAGAGAACTCTTGTATGACGGATAATACGTATATATATATATATATCAATATAGTTAATAGCTTGCGTTGGATAAAATGGTTTATTCTGAAGCGAATAAACATTAGTAAGATCATTCATTATGCATTTATAAAATTATTTACCACAAATAGCTCCCATAAAGTGACGGCGTAACCGTTGTGACGGGTAAGAATGAATTATAGACCATTAAAACGCGGAATTCAAGCCCAAATATTACAAAGATACTTGGGATTAATGCCCGCATATTATGCAAGCCCAAATATTACACCACTTACACGCGGAATTCAAGCCCAAATATTACACCACTTACACGCGGAATTCAAGCCCAAAAAGTACCAGATACTTGGAATAAATGCACGTAAATTATGCAAATGTTATCTTGCCAATCTCTTGTGCATGTAGTCATCTCTAATAGTTCGAAGACAGAAGATTGTTACAATGTTGTGGAGGATACGATAGCAATTCTCGTCAAAATTAGTTTCTGGTCCTCAAAGACGTTTGCACAAATGAAACTAGTTATTGCTACAAAGCAATTACGTTCTACAACTCTTGGCGAAACCGGTTGATCAGCAGTGAAGGCGTTGGTTGTCAAGGAAGATACTGACAGGTTGCAAACTCAGCACCTTCCCTGACACCACCGCCCAGTCACCGTTTGAAAAAAAACCATCAGCTTTCATCATCGTTATACATGTTTGTGTAGACCCATAAATAATGCATGTATGCTTTTCTCTTGTTTACTCCCTTAACTTTATCAATGCCATCGTTTTAATGCGACCACGTCCGTAACAGCACCTTTGTTTCTTTCCCTGTTTTCTTTTCACCATCCATATAATCATTCCAAAGCTATTTTATTCTTCATAGTATCTGTGTTTCTTTTTCCGTTGATTTTACATCCCCGACTAATCACCGCTCAGAAATGCCAGCCAGCAAAAATCGTGTACGTACACTTTCAATACTAGATTCCACGCACCCTTTTATCTGGTCGATTCTTTGATATATCCACCGGACACCATAACACAGTGACCGTTGCTTAATACCAGTCTGGACAATTTCATAATTAATCGTACACAAGTACATGTTCCTAGTTGAACTTAGTACTGACTACAAACACCTCCGCAAAAGAGTTTTACTGCTTCCGTTAATAGCTCATCAAATCAATGCCGAAATTACAAACCACATGACTGCCGCCATTACAACCACACGACCTCAACCATTATACGACTTCTACCATTGTAAACCAAGTGGTTGTCGCTATTACAAACCACATGACTATCGCGAGAACAAACCAGGTCACTGTCGCCATTACAAACCAAGTGACTTCCGCCATTACAGCCAACGTGACGTCCGTCAGTACCTTCCTTTTACAACTGTCTCATCTTATTTTAAATACTTAAATGAAAAAAAAACTTCTTAAAACATGGATAAGAAAGAAGTTATTTTGATCATCCTTTAGTCGTGAATTTAAGGAAATTTACCTATTAAGCCATTTACGGTGGTTAATGCTTGTGAGTAAACTGTCGTCCAAGATTAGCCTTGGCAGTCCGCACAGGCTAGTTAGGAACACAACTTTCCGCTTAAACAAATTTACGCTAAAAATCATATAAACACAAAATACCATAAAAGCGGAAGGTTTCGTTTCTGATTAGCATCTTTGGAAAGCAGAGGATTATCAGGGACGACACTTAACGCATATGAATTAAGCCAAGTGTTCCAAGAAAGCGGCTCGACTACATACACAAAACAGAACAATACAAACAACACAGCACTAAATGCATAAAATATTATATCAACTGGCATCATCTCCTTTGAAAGGTCAATGAAAAGAATTGCTAATTTTAAATTTTAATAGTATAAACCTACGAGGCAAATCGTGTATGTCACAGTATGTCACAATGTCGTGTTACACAGATTTCTCATCTCAGAGTTGTGTTTCGGTTGTCTTTCAAACATAAACGATATTTTTTTCGCTAAAAATAAATGCGCAAGACAAAAGCACCATGCGCCACTTTCATGCCAATCATGTACCGAATTAGTTTCATGAACCGGTTTGTTAAAAGTTCTTAATTCAACAGAGTCTGAAACACTCTCGCCCACTTTAAAATTCAAAACTTTTGCATCAAGACGTGCATTTCCAACGTACCGTTAAGACGTTATTTTCTCAAAGATTGTCGCCTTTCTTTGACACCTTTTAATTGTAATTCATATTCCACGAAGTTTTCAATTTTCCATTTTTTGTAAGTACATAACTGTTTTAAAGATGAACATGATAAATTAAGAACATCTAACCAAAGTGATGTAAACTCTATCCTATTTTGTATGTTTTGTTCAGTTGAAATTAAAAGCAAACAACACTTTTAATGTATCGATTAAATAAATAAATGTATACTGACCTTGAAATGCTCACTGTGAACATTTCAACAATGACTTAAAGGCACTGGAATTAATTCTAATACTTTCCTTGTCGTTCGTTTTTTCAGTCAATTTTTAAACTAGCACTACCACCATGGAATGCAAATGGTGTATGTCTTTGGTTGGCGAGTTGTGAATTGTCAAACATTATAGCTGATTACAATAATATTAAATGAGATTTTAATCAAACTAAATAAACTATGTTGTTTCATATTTATTAAAGCTGCAGTTACATATTAAGAACTTTCTTTTTTTAATAGTAACTGTTGCCTCTTAATAAAGATCTAGGGATTCCACGTATTTCATTCGAGAAAAACAAACCTTTCTTTTCTTGTAGGTTTATTGTGCGCAGTTAAATTAGAGATGCTGATCCAATATTTTGAAGTGTTATTATACCTCAGATTGATTACACTTATTAACTCCGTCAAATTTCAAAATAATTAAGTTCCTTACTGATAACAAAATTTAGGCCCGCCCACATTTGAGATTATCAAATTATCTGCTATGTTAAACCATGTGTGAAAGAACAGCACTTTCGAGCGGGAGATATCGATGGCGGCACGACACGATCCTCGGCGAGTGTGTATCTAGCCTTTATGTGGCACCACAGAAGAAGCCAACAATACAGGCAAGGCCAACGCTCATCAATTTCGTACAAGAGAAAGGACCAGCACCAAGAAAACACAGGTCCACAAATTCAGGCATCATAGGTTCAGCGAGAGACTTGGAACTTATGGAAGATCTGGGGAAAGCAGCTAATATAACCACCAGACGTCGCCACGACCATTCTACGTCCCGACGTGCTATTGTTGTCAAGAGGAACGAAGAAGCTAGTGCTTCTGGAACTTACAGTGCAATGGGAAGAGCGAATCGAGGAAGCACACGAGAGAAAGAAGGCCAACTACCAACCGCTTCTTGATGAGTGCCAACAACACGGGTGGAAAACCTGGAACCTCTCTGTGGGGTTGGCTCTCGGGGCTTTGCTGGGCAGTCACTCCGTAAGACCTTGTAGTTGGAGTACGTGGCATCACTGGATACGGGCGGCAGCAGATGTCTGCAGGAGGAGTGCACCTGAAGAAGAGACTGATGCATGACCTCATCCGTTTGATGATCTGCTGTGCAAGTTTCACAAGTTTTACATTAAACAATACAATTGCACATTGCGGAAAAAACTAAGATTAAATGTGCGGCACATTCCTTTAAAATGTCTCCAACTTTTGGTGTCAGCATCGCCTTGGTACAACGCTATTTTTATTGTTTTTATTGTCAAATGTGTCGGTTTATAATTGATCATACTAACGTTGTGTCTAGCAGTACATGGCTCATTAGGAGTAAAATAGAATGATTGATTCATGGACCTTCCCTATAAAAGTGGTTCATATCTTGTTTATGTTGTTGTTGTTTTTTGTGTTTTTTTCTTGTGTTTTTTCTATTTACTCTTCTGTCTTCATTATACATTATTTTAAAACTTACAATGAATACAGTTTGACAGCTGTAAAGTTCAACTTTCAATAAATGAATAAATCTGGGCGAATATTGGTTCTGAGAATAGCTTACCAAATCACTGCCGCCATTGCAAACCACGTGATTACTGCCGCCATTACAAACCACGTGATAACTGCCACAATAACAAACCACGTGTTCAAGGCCGCCATTAAAATCCATGTGATGACGAGCGATTCATATACAAGGTTAGTGTTGAATACACGTACATGTATTTAGAGTGGCTATGAAAATCTGAACAAGATCTACGAACCTTTTCGAGTGGTTCGTGTTTTCGTGCCGAACAAATAAACTTATCTGTATTCAATAATCACCTGTTAATTTATTTAATGATCATTTTCTATAAAAGGATCCTTTTCTAGAAAAAAAGGAAAGCAATGGGCTGAGATTGCCAGAAACAAAAATATGACGTCATTTTCTGCGTATCGCAATTTATTTCGGCCATGCTGAAATAGAGCTAAGGGTACCTCTCGATATATATTGTTCAACCATGCAATCCTTTTGAAGATGTAAACATGTTTTTTGGTTTAACCTTGCTCGCGTTACTTTTATTCTTCTTTTTTTTATTTTAACTGAATTCCATCGAATTTAAAAAAGCAGTTTGATAATCCTTCGAGATTTTACTTGTGACTGATTTAGTTACCGCTTGAAGGAGTAAGTAAAAACATTTAAAACTAATAGTTCTCTCCCGACCGACCGACTGAACGACCGACCGTCAGTCCGTCCGTCCGTCATTTTTAGATTTGTGACCAGACACAAACATGTTGTGCCTTTGTTTGTAGTTTGCAGGTAATGGGATCTGTGTTACACCATAAATCAAAATTTGCTTTGCATGTTTCTTCATTAATGTTAGATGCAGTCGGCAATGAATCGAGACATCATG